>NC_083837.1:297669-342669 GCF_015708825.2 Lethenteron reissneri | reverse complement strand
GACAGACATGTTCTTCACCTGAGGACGGCTGCTTGCGTTGTGGCCGAAACGTCGTGAGAATTATTTTATTATGTTTTATTTTTATTATTTTATTATTTCCCTTCTACGTGACTTTATCGAAAGAACCAAGAAGATGAATCCCTGCAGTCACGAAAGCTTTAAATCGAAAATTAATAATTATCCTCGCGCAGAACCATAAATGCCACAAACCCCTGCTCCAGCCAGCCAGCCACTCTAATTATAAGGCAAATAAATTATTACAATCGACGATGTGGGTTTTTATTTTATTTAGAAAAGCCCAAAGTCTCCCGGCTCGCGTGAATGAGGAGTCCCTGCCACCACCACCACCACCACGTGGGCGCGCAGGTCGCACGCGAGGCAACTCCGGCAGGACGCAGCGGTGGGAAGGGCGGTAGCGGTGGATCGGTCCTGATGATGGTGACGGTGGTGACGACGACGATGATGATGGTGATGGTGACGACGATGACGACGGCGATGATGATAACGGCGACGATGATGATGATGATGACGACGGAGATGATGTCGACGATGATGATGGTGATGACGACGACGGTGATGATGATGAGAGCCAACACACCTACTTGCTGTACTGCCAACCAGCGAGTTTGTTGTCCCATAGCCGAAAACGATCTGTAGGTGATCCACCAAACCCAACCTCCTTTGTTGCAGGTTCAGAGAGTGGGTGAGTGAGTGAGTGGGTGAGTTAGTGAGTGGGTGAGTTAGTGAGTGGGTGAGTTAGTGAGTGGGTGAGTTAGTGGGTGGGTTAGTGAGTGGGTGGGTGGGTGAGTGAATGAATGGGTTAGTGGGTGAGTTCGTGGGTGCGTGAGTGTGTTGTGTGGTGGCCCAAGACGGTGTGGGCGAGTGGCAGGGTGATTCAGGCAGCGATGCCCGGGGGCTCCCCCTCTGCCCGCGCGTCCTCGCTCGGCGTGGACGCTGCCGTCGATGCCGTTACCCGGCCCCGTCACGGCGCCCCGGGGGGTGACGCATTCGCCGCTGGCTTTGAGCCAGCGGTGAATGGGGCTCTCGAGTGGGCTGAGGATGCACGTCGCGGGTTCTCATTTGTGAATCAATGCGGCTACTGTAGGCGCATGAATAGGCGCACCTTTATTAGTCGTAGTAGGCGCTTCATCATGGCCCTGTCCGAGATGGTAAACCGGCGCTGTTGAGATTCTGGGATTCGTATTTCCGAGCCTGGGGTCTGGACGTCTCGCTCTTCGGGGTCGATAATGGCCTCTTCGGAGACGCTGAGCGCTGAGAGCTGAGAGCCTGGGTTCAAGCTCTGGGTTCAAGCTCTGGGTTCAAGCTCTGGGTTCAAGCTCTGGGTTCTAGCTCTGGGTTCAAGCTCTGGGTTCAAGCTCTGGGTTCTAGCTCTGGGTTCTAGCTCTGGGTTCAAGCTCTGGGTTCAAGCTCTGGGTTCAAGCTCTGGGTTCAAGCTCTGGGTTCAAGCTCTGGGTTCAAGCTCTGGGTTCAAGCTCTGGGTTCAAACTCTGGGTTCAGGCTCTGGGTTCTAGCTCTGGGTTCAAGCTATGGGTTCAAGCTCTGGGTTCTAGCTCTGGGTTCAAGCTCTGGGTTCTAGCTCTGGGTTCAAGCTCTGGGTTCAAGCTCTGGGTTCAAGCTCTGGGTTCAAGCTCTGGGTTCAAGCTCTGGGTTCAAGCTCTGGGTTCAAGCTCTGGGTTCAAGCTCTGGGTTCTAGCTCTGGGTTCAAGCTCTGGGTTCAAGCTCTGGGTTCAAGCTCTGGGTTCAAGCTCTGGGTTCTAGCTCTGGGTTCAAGCTCTGGGTTCAGGCTCTGGGTTCAAGCTCTGGGTTCTAGCTCTGGGTTCTAGCTCTGGGTTCTAGCTCTGGGTTCTAGCTCTGGGTTCTAGCTCTGGGTTCAAGCTCTGGGTAGGGGCTGGCTGTCCTGGATTGCTGGATACGCAGATGGACACACAAAGACAAAGATCCCCCATGTTACCTGGACAGACTTTTACGGGCAAGTGCTGTTAGCGAGCACCTTTCAAGGCCAGCACATCACACGAGGGGGTGGGTGACCAGCACCACTCCCGGCCGCCTTTGTCTCCCCCAGTGGCGATGTTTACGCACCGCACCGGGTACTCTTTTGACACTGAGTCGACCTAGGGGAAGGAGGCCCCGGACCGGTCGAGATCAATGTTGCCGGCGTCGGTGGCCGTGAGCGGGAGTCGAACTCGGGTCTCCGCTCCCCCCACAGACGCAGAGCCCCAGGGGCGGCAGTGAGGGGCGCCCTGCCGGTCGGGTGGGGGGGGGCGAGGGGCTGAGGGGGGCCTGAGGGGGGGCTGAGGGGGGCTGAGGGGGGGCTGAAGGGGGCTGCGAGCGAGCGGCCCAGGGCCCCCCGCCGACTCGGCGAGGGGGGCCGCCCACGCCATGGGCTGCGGCTCGTCCAGCCGCTGCCGCCAGCCGGCCGCTTTGAGCAAGACGCAGAGAGGTTGGTGCTCGACTCAGCCCCCTCGTCCCCCTCATCCCCCTCATCCCACACGCGCCCTCCTTTCTGGCGGGGGGCGGTCTATGACTGTGTCACTGGTCTGTGTGTGACGTGGTCTGTGTGTAACATGTGACGTGGTCTGTGCGTAACATGTGAGTCTGCGTGCTCTGTGTGTAACATGTGACGTGGTCTGTGTGTAACATGTGAGTCTATGTGCTCTGTGTGTAACATGTGACGTGGTCTGTGTGTAACATGTGAGTCTGCGTGCTCTGTGTGTAACATGTGACGTGGTCTGTGTGTAACATGTGAGTCTATGTGCTCTGTGTGTAACATGTGACGTGGTCTGTGTGTAACATGTGAGTCTGCGTGCTCTGTGTGTAACATGTGACGTGCTCTGCGTGTAACATGTGACGTGGCGACCTCCCTCGCGCTTCTGCTGCGTCGTGGCTGCCGCCGCAGCCATGAAGTCGGCGGTGCTGATCCAGCGCTGGTACCGGCGCCACGTGGCCCGGCTGGAGGCGCGGCGGCAGTGTACCTGGAGGATCTTCCAGTCCATCGAGTACGCGGCCGAGCAGGACCAGCTCAAGGTGAGCGGGGGGCGTGGGGGGCACGTGGGGCACGGGGGGGGCGCGGGGGGCACGTGGGGCACGGGGGGGGGGGCGCGGGGGGCGCGGGGCGGGGGGCACGAGGCCTCCGGAGATCCCACGAGGCCGTCGCCGGTCCGGGCCGTGCCGAGCGCGGGGGGCCGCGGGCCGGGTCGCGGCGGTGGTGGCCAGCGCCGCCGCGACCCGTGCCTCGTTCGCAGACACCTTCACCGATCCCGCATCGCCCCTTCGCCGACCCGCACCGGCCGGCGTGGTGAAGCGCAGCCAAAGATCCCCCGTGGCCGGCACGGTCTCGGGGAGGCCTTCGTCCGGCAGTCGACTGACAAGGGGCTGAACGTCCTCGCCGTCCTCGTTGTTATTGCACCACGGCCGCCTCTGTCCCTCTGCGTGGCAGCTTCACAACTTCTTCAGCTCGCTCATCGAGCAGCACACGCTGCGGGAGCCGGGGGAGAGCGGCGCTGGCGGAGAGGGGGGTGAGTCCCAGCGGCCTCCGCACCTCGCTCACGGCTACGGCCTCCTGGGTTCCATTCCCGACTCGGGTGCTTCTCTGCGTGGAGTTTGTGTGATCCCCCCCCCCCGCACGCGTTCTGCAGAGAGCGTGTGAGCGAGCGTGTGAGCGAGCGTGTGAGCGAGCGTGTGAGCGAGCGTGTGAGCGAGCCAGCGAGTGGGTGTGGTGGTTAGGGTGCCGCGCTGCCAACCCAGCGACCCGAGTTCAATTCCCGCTCACGACCAAGAGCAGAAGCGAATATTTCAACTGGTCCTGGGCCTCCACTAGGTCCACTCAGCCTTAAATGAATACCTGGTACGATGTGTTAACATCGCTGTTAAGCAGCCGGGCGTGGTGCTGGCCACTCACTCCCTCGAGTGCTTTGCCGGCCTTCATAGGTGCTCGCTAACAGCACTTGCCCCAAAAGTCTGCTAATGTCTATATGGGTGATCTTTGTCTTTGGGGAGCGGTGGCACAGCAGTCGGCACGCTGCGCTGTGAACGAGGCGACCCGAGTTCGATTCCCGCTCACAACCAACACAAGTGACACATATCCTGGACGTTGATTCCGCCCTGAGTGAGCAACTGGTGTGGTGTGTCAACATTGGTACTCGGCAGACAACGGCAGTCAGGCGTGGTGCTGGCCACTTGCTCCCTTGTTGGCTGTACTCGCCTTCATAGCCTGTGCAGACTATAAGGGGAGTCTTTTTGTCTTCATGAGCGAGTGGAGTTTGTATCACACTGCGATAAAAAAATTATCTACGCCTCGAGATTCCTGGCTGGCTGCTGGCTGGGCTCCTGTCCGCCCCAACTCTCTAACTGGAGATGTGGGAGGAACGCATGCACAAGACCGGCACGGCTCATTTTAAATCGCTTCAACTCTTTCATTTGTTGCTTCTATTAATCTAATTCTTTCGCTGGATTATTCTTAAAAACCTAGAGAATGTAAAACAACCTCACTATTACTAGTGAGGTTGCTATTACTACGTAACAGCAGATTCTGTTCAGTGCTCCAGTACAGGGGGAATGCGAGCAGAGCATGAAGATGAGGGCTGTCTCTTATTTTCTGTTACAGAGCAAAGGGTTCTGTAATTGTGATGATAAAATAATAATAATATCAGCTGGCGGTGCACACCGATACATCTAAGAGCAGTCGAAATTCTGATGATGTTGGCGTCATGACCGTGTATATTTGGAGTTTGCACGTCTCTCCCCGTGGTCACGTGATTCTTCTCCGGGTCCTCCGGTTTTCCCCTCTAAATGATAGCTTCGTTGAGTTTTCATTTGTGGCCAGGTCACTTCTCAAAAAGAGCTCATTGGGCCTTACCTGGTAAAGTAAAAATGCAGTAAATTTCGATTTAAAGCTTCCGTGACTGCAGGGATTCATCTTCTTGGTTCTTTCGGTAAAGGCACGTAGAAGGGAAGTAATAAAATAATAAAACTAAAACATAATAAACTAAAAATGCAGTAGTTTAGTTTATCAGTCACAATGCTGACGATGACGACTTTAACCCGAACCCTGAAGCAAGTCCCAAGTCAGGCGTCCCCGTGGCCCACGTGGCGACTGCCACGCTGTCTCCACGTGCGGCGTGGATTCCCTCGGGGTTTGCCGGCGGCGATGCCACCCGCGGTGCGGGGCCGGTGAGCCGGCCCAGCGGCCGCTCTCTCTCCCGGTCGAACCGGATCGCGATTGTTAGAACCACGGCGGCGGCGACGGCGAAGGAAATGTTGCGGCGTGCCGTGCGCAGACGAGGTTCCACGCTGGCTCAGGTGCCCCCCGGGCGGCAGCTGCGAGGAGGAGTCGGCGCTGTGCGACGCCATCCAGGTGCCCGGCGACTACACGGGCCCGCGGCTCGACTTCCCGCTCGCGCCCGGCCAGGCCGTGGCCCTCGTCAACGCCTTCAAGAAGAAGCAGGCAAGCGGCGGGCAGCGTCACGGGGGCCGGGAGACGCCCAGCCGGCGGCGTCGTGGGCCTGGGTTCACGCCCTGGCGCTGGAGATATTCATCAGACTCAACACGTTGGGTCTCGCAGCCCATGTCATGATTCATCGTCAATGCTTTTGGCCTTTAGGACTCTCCGTCACGCGACACCGCCAACAAAGAAAATGAAAGTTCGTTGTCGGTTATCCGGTGGCTTTTGGGGGGGGAGGGGTGTCAGATTTTCACAAACGCGGGATAATATAATCACTACGTCATCATCATTATTTTTAAATAGCTTATTTTTGCAAGTTCTTGTATTACGTGTTTTTCGGTGTTGTTATATATTTTTGGTGTTTTAAATTAGTTTACGATATGAAACTGACATAAATAAACAAACAAAAAAATATCCTACCGTCAAAAGTTACCGTATTTACTGTACCGTAATTACCTCTCCAATCTCTAAGACTCTGAACGGGGTTATGCATACACACACTATTGCCATCGTCGAAGCTGTCTGTAGTGTATAATGTACCGTATGTAACACTTAACACTGAAGTGAAGCGTAGCTGCTTTGCGACGTACACGGTGCCGCTCGCCGGACCGCTCGCGGCCTTCGGGGCGGTTTTGCCGCTGACGCCGGATCGGCCCGGGACCGCCGGCTCGTGTTGGAAGCGGCCGGATAATCGAAAAAACCTAAGAATATGAATCCTTGCAGTCACGAAAGCTTCAAATCTAGAATCAAAGATCGACTGTAAATCGTCACGTGGTGCACGAGAGCGAGGCCGCCGCGACGAGCCGTCCTGGTTCTGGAGGGGCAATGATTGGCTGTGGGGCTGAGGCTGCTACCCCCCCCACCCAGTTCTTATTTTTATTCCGATTCTTCAGAGGGGAGCGTCGCGTAAAGCTCCATCGTGGCGAGCAAGCGGCTCGCAAAGGTCGCGAGGTCAAGTCCCGGCTGGCGGGTCAAGTCCCCCGTCCATTGCCCCCCCACCTCCCCCGCCCCGCAGGTGCTGCACACTCGCTTCGCACTGCGCCTGCTGCTGGAGGCCCGGAGCCTGCTGCACCACCTGCCCACCGTGCGCCACGCCTCCACCGCCAACAGGCGCGACGTCACCGTGTGCGGTACGGCCCACGGCACCGCGGCGACGGCACCGCGGTACGGTGCGGTGCGGTGCAGGGCGGTGCGGCGTGAACGCGAGTGGTGCGGCACGGTGCGGTGCGTCGCGATGAACTGAAATGTCCCCGCGATGCGATGTGAGATCAACACGATTAAAGGCCAATGCATCGTCATAGAATACGATGTCATACAATGCAACGCAATGCATTGCGATTTATACCCCAATATCAATACAATGCCATTCAATGTTACATCCTCTAGATTAATGCAATGTAATGCAATGCATTGCAGTCTACTCTGATATCAAGGCAGTGCAGCGTTGCGATGTCTGCGTCTGCAGGGGACCTCCATGGGCAGCTGGACGACCTCTTCCTCATCTTCTACAAGGTGACGGTCACCCACTCACTCACTCGGTCGCTCGCTCGCTCATTCTCTCTCTCACTCACTCACTCACCCACTCTCTCGATCATTCGCTCAGTCACCCACTCACTCGCTCGGTCACTCGCTCGCTCATTCTCTCTCTCACTCACTCACCCACTCTCTCAATCACTCGCTCAGTCACCCACTCACTCGCTCGGTCACTCGCTCGCTCGCTCATTTTCTCTCTCACTCACTCACTCGCATGTTCGGTGACGCCCCCCCCCCCTCCTGCAGCGACGCGTCCGCGTGTATTCGGCGAAGAGTTGTGGCCTGAAACGTTGTACACGCGTTAGCGAATCACGCAGGATATGCTGGGTGGACACCTTGCCTCCCATGCGCACTCGTGCGTGTGTGCGTGTGTACGTGCGTGTGTGCGTGTGTGTGCGTGTTTGTGTGAACAGAGGTGGGGAGCGGTTGTGTCGCAGTGAGCGCTATGCTGCGCTACGTTGCGCTACGAACCCGGCGACCCGAGTTCGATTCCCGCTCACGGCCAATACCGGTGACGATTATCTGAACCGGTCCTGGGCCTCCCCTAGGTCGACTCAGCCTCAAATGAGTACCCGGTGCCGTGTGTAGTAAACATCGCCACTAGAGAGACAAAGGCGGCCGGGCGTGGTGCTGGCCACCCACCCCCTCGTGCGCCGTGCCGGCCTTCGTAGGTGTAGCTTGCTAACAGCACTTGCCCCTACAGTTTGTTAAGGCTACGTGGGGGATTTTTGTCTGTGTCTTTGCGTGCGTCCTGCGTGGGCGCCCAGAACGGGCTGCCGGGTGTCGATCGGCCGTACATCTTCAACGGCGACTTTGTGGACCGCGGCTCGCGCTCGCTGGAGGTGCTGCTCGTGCTGCTCGCATTCCTGCTAGCCCACCCACACGACGTCTTCCTGAACCGCGGCAACCACGAAGACTACGTCATGAACATGCGGTGAGCCGCCCCGCCTCCATTCCCCTCCCTATGGCCCTCCCTCTGACCCGCGGGAGATCCCTCTCCCGTCTCCCGCTGTGACCCTTGACGTTCTCCCGCCTCCTGCCGTGATCCCCGACCCCGTGCGCCTCTCCGCGCTTCTCGGCGCGGCAGCTCGCGTCTCCCCACGTGCCTCCTGCCGGTGTCGGCGTTTCCGAAGCCTGCGGGCGAGAGGCGGCGATCTACACCCAATAGACTTGCCCAGATACACAAATGCATTTAAAATATATGAAACAACATCCTAATTATTGCTGCCGCTGTGGCTGCTGCTGATGTCTCATTTCAGCTACGGCTTCACGAAGGAGATTCTGATGAAGTACAAGGTAGCGTGGCGCGGCTGCCTGTCCCGATTGAGTTTGCGTCGCTTTGTCCGAGTGCCCGTGGCCTTGACCTGACGACGCTTGGCGCAGCGCCAAGCGAAGCGGTCGCCAATTTGGTCGCTGCTACCTGGGTGGGTGAGTGAGTGAGTGAGTGGGTGGGTGAGTGAGTGGGTGAGTGGGTGAGTGAGTGAGTGAGTGCGCGAGTGAGTGTCGCTCTCTAACTCACCCCCCATGGTGAGTGAGTGAGTGGGTGAGTAAGTAAGTGGGTGAGTGAGTGAGTGGGTGAGTGGGTGAGTGAGAGTCGCACTCTAACTCACCCCCCATGGTGAGTGAGTGGAAGAGTGAGTGGGTGAGTGAGTGATTGAGTGGGTGAGTGGGTGAGTGGGTGAGTGCGCGAGTGAGTGTCGCTCTCTAACTCACCCCCCATGGTGAGTGAGTGGGAGAGTGAGTGAGTGGGTGAGTGGGTGAGTGGGTGAGTGGGTGAGTGAGAGTCGCACTCTAACTCACCCACCATGGTGAGTGGGTGAGTGAGGAATGTACTCTTAACTCATCGGTGCGAGCCGAAACAATCATAAGAGACACGTTAAACGCTCGTACACTCTGCGGCAATGTATTACACTTGGCTGTGTTGGGTGCTGGGAGGGGTTACGACACTGAGTTCCTGTGTTCAAGCCCTGGGGTGGGTCTCTGTCTCTCCCTCGGGGTTCACAATGGCCACGTCGGAGATACTGAGCTGGTACCACGGAGATCCTGGGTCCAAAGTAAAATTCCTGGGCTGGATCTCTCTCTATTCAACTATTAACTAAAGATGTTTTATTTTATCAGGTCAGGCCCACTGAGCTATTTAGTTATTTTTCAGAAACTATCTGGCTATCACAAATTATAGCTCAACGAAGTGGCTTATCACGTCGAAATGTGCAGCAGCCAAATACTTTAAACCCGTGACGTTGATTCTAAATGTGGAGGGAAAAACTGGAGGATCCGGAGAAGAATCCATGTGACCACAGGGAGAGACACGCAAACTCCAAATATATAGCAGGCGCCAGGGTCGAGATCGAACCCACGACCTCCTGTAGACCAGGCGAGGTACTTAACATCTTCTAGCCACCGTGGCGCCCAGTAACAGCCGTGGTTGGCAGGTGGCGAGCGGTGGGGGAAAGTGTGGGGGCTCTCCCTCCCTCGACCAAGACATCTGGACATAGAGGAGGCCAAGATCCACCCTGTATACGCCACTTCTGCGTTTGCCACCATGGCCGTGTCGGAGATGCCAGGCCGGCGTGGCCGAGATCGGGTGTCGTGTCCGCAGGTGCACGGGCGGCTGATGGTGCGCGTGGTGCGGGACCTCTTCAGCTGGCTGCCGCTCGCCACCGTGGTGGACGGCAAGGTGCTGGTGGTGCACGGGGGGCTGTCGGCAGCCACCGACCTGGAGCTGCTCGCCCGCATCGACCGACACCGGGTGCCCACCAGCTCGCCCCGCCCACTCACCCCACGCCCACTCACCCCACGCCCACTCACCCCACGCCCACTCACCCCAACCCACCCCACGCACCCCAACCCAACCCACCCCACCCCAACCCACCCCACCCCACTCACCCCACCCCACTCACCCCACCCCACTCACCCCAACCCACCCCACCCCACTCACCCCACCCCACTCACCCCAACCCACCCCAACCCACCCCAACCCATCCCACTCACCCCAACCCACCCCACCCCACTCACCCCACCCTACCCCACTCACCCCAACCCACCCCACCACCCTCACCGCCCCCACCGTAACCCCCCCTCACTTCCCATCACCCTCACAATCCCACCAACCCCCCCCCCACCATCACTCCCACTCACCCCAACCCACCGCAACACCCCCACCGCCCCATCACCCACACCCCTCCATCTCTCTCCCCCATCACCCCCACCCCCCATCACCCCCACCCCCCATCACCCCCACCCCCCATCACCCCCATCACCCCCACCTCCCAATCCCACGACTCACCCCATTACACCCCCCACCCCACCACCCCCACCCCCCGGCTGACGATGACTCCCACCGGGGGGTGGGTGTGGATCTCCGTCTCTGTCTGCGCAGTTCGTGTCGGCTCTCAGGCCGCCCAAGCGACAGACGAGTCGGGGCCTCGACTCTCCCCCTGCCGACTCCTCCTCCTCTCCCTCGTCGCCCGCTCGTCAACAGCGCTCCGCCTACTCCTCCGTGTCCGACGACGTCGCCCTCGACGGAGAGTGGAAGCAGGTCGCGTGGGGCGCGGCGTCCACGCGGCCGTGTCCGGCGTCGGAATGGCCGCGTCGGAGATGATTGCCACCTGGGTTCAAGCCCCGGGTCTGGGTTGTTCTCCCCCTCACTTTTACTCTTCTGTCCCTCTGACCCACCCTCGCTGCTGTCTCACAGGCAGTCGGCAGATCATGCAGCAACTCCACACTCACACTCACTCACTCTCTATCACCCTCTCACTCTCTTTCTCACTCACTCTCTCACTCACTCACTCTCTCACTCACTCTCTCACTCACTCACTCACTCTCTCACTCTCTCTCTTTCTCACTCACTCTCTTACTCACTCACTCTTTCACTCACTCACTCACTCTCTCTCTCTCAGTCTCTCCCTCCCTCTCTCAGTCTCTCAGTATCTCTCTGTCTCTCGCTCTCTCAGTCTCCGACTCTCTCTCGCCAGGTGGTGGACGTGCTGTGGAGTGACCCCGTGCTCCAGGATGGCTGCACCCCCAACTCGTACCGCGGTGGGGGCTGCTACTTCGGGCCGGACGTGACGCGCGAAGTGCTGCATCGCCACGGCCTGCAGCTGCTGGTGCGGTCGCACGAGTGCAAGCAGGAGGGATACGAGCGCACGCACGGGGGCCAGGCAAGTCCGTCCGTCCGTCCGTCCGTCCGGGTGTCCGCCCGTCCATCCGTGTGTCCTTCCGGTCGTCCACCCGTCCGCTCGCCTGTCCGTCCGTCCATGTATTCATGTAGCTGTTCGTCTGTCTCTCCGTGTGTCCGTCCGTCCACCCGTCCACTCGCCTGTCTGTCTGTCCGTCGATCCATGTGCTCATCCGTCCATCCGTGCGTCCGTCCGTTTGTCAATCTGTCCATCCATCTGTCCAGGTTGTCCGTCTGTCTGTGCAGGGGGTGACGATCACTCTCGTAGCGATCATCCGGTATGACTGAAACTCGAGTGTAGAGTCGCGAGGAAGCCAGACAACATTGATTCAAGGGCTAATGGTCCAGATTTGGCAAAAAAATAAACCAGAGCTAAAAGGATCTCGTGCTTGCCAGCCGCGGTGAGAGCAGGCGAGCACACGCCGAGGCAAACGGCGGAGGCGAGGGTTGGCGGACGGCGGAGGCGAGGGTTGGCGGACGGCGGAGGCGAGGGTTGGCGGATCGCACAAACGTCGTGAAGCTCCCGTCCCATCTGGATGCCGGTTACCCTCGCTCGCCAGGACCTGGCGGCCCAGCGAGTGTGGACTCCTCTCCCTCCGCCCCATCTGTACGGGGTGGAGTGTTGCGCTGCCTCGCGTCCGCGAGTTTTCTCTGGGGGTGCTTTGATTTGCTCCCACATTTATCAACGCTCGTGAAATGCCCTAAAACATCTGCACACATCGAGGACCGCAGCACTTGGGCAATTGTTGGCAGCTGCCTTCCTGCTTGTCCACGGTTCCTCGTGCCTCCGACCCGAACGCTGTGTGCGCTCTCCAAGTTGAAATCCTCGTCGTTGTTATGAAGTCGTTGCCGCAGTGTTTGCTATTTCCGTGCCGGAGTCACGGCCCAAATGTGCTGAATGGCACCGTAAATTAATCGAGTGGGATCGTAGAAAGCAGTCATCATGATCATCATAACTCCCCACTGCAAGACCTGGCACAGCCTCATGGAAACAACCACACACTCATTCAATCATCTACCCATTCATTCACCCACCCACCCACTGACTCACCCACTCAATCAATGACCGAACCACCCACCCACTCCCTCACCCACCCACCCACTCACTCCACCCACCCACTATCAACCCCTCACTCCTGCATCCAGTCCACCGCTGCGTGGCACAGGCTTCTCCCGCACGAGCGACCGGCGGTGGTGACCGCAGAGCTGTTGCTGCTGCATCCCCCGCAGGTCATCACAATCTTCTCTGCCTCCAATTACTACGAGGTGGGCAGCAACCGCGGGGCCTACATGCGCCTGGGGCCCGAGCTCACGCCCAGCTTTGTGCAGTACCAAGTGGGCAAGGCCACTCGCAAGCTCACCCTGAGACAGAGGTCGCACAGACACACGCAGACACACGCAGACAGACACACACGCAGACAGACACACACGCAGACAGACAGACACAGACACACACGCGGAGACACACAGACAGACACACAGACACACGCAGACAGACACGCAGAGACACACAGACATGTACACACACACATGTACACACACACACATGTACACACACACACACGTGTACACACACACACACGTGTACACACACACACACGTGTACACACACCGATGTGTGCCATGCCTTGCAGGGTGAGCGCTGTGGAGCAGTCGGCCATCGCGGCCCTGCAGGAGAAGCTGCTCGCTCACCGCAGTCAGCTGATGGCCGCCTTTGAGCGTGCGGACTCTGGGCACACTGGTCGGTCGCTTCAACCCGCCTCGTGTCGTTGTCGTGGTTGTCGTTATTATTGTTGTTGTGGTTGTTGTCGTTATTATTGTTGTCGTTATTATTGTTGTCGTTATTGGTGTTATTGTTGTTGTCTCCTCCCCCCTCTACCCCCTCTCTCTCTTCTCTCCCACCTCTCTCACACCCCCTTTCTCCCCCCTGTCCCCCGTGTCCCCGTGTCCCCGTGTCCCCGTGTGTGCCAGGCTTGGTGTCCGTGTCGGAGTGGGCGCTGCTCGTGGAGCAGGAGCTGCAGCTGGGGCTGCCGTGGCGCTCGCTTCACCAGCAGCTCGCGGGCGCCGCGGCGCCGGCGGCTCCCGACGGCTCCGTCGCCTACGCCGGCTGCTTCCCCGAGCGGCGCGCCGGGCAGACGCAGCTGCACTCGGTGCGCAGAGAGCGGCGCCGGTGGCGGTGTCGGTGACGTGGCGGCGGTGACGTGGCGGCGGCGGTGGTGGTGCTGATGTGGTGGCCGTGTCGGCGGTGGTGTTCGTGGTCGGACCCAAAGGTGCAATGTTCAAGTGTAGCTAGAAGGAGTACGGCACTCGGCATCAACAACGCAGTGGCACCACGGGAGGGTGCGAGCCAGGGCCGCTGTTGGGACTGTGCCGTGAGGGCCGCTGTTACTACCGTGTCGTCAGGGCCGCTGTTGCTACCGTGTCGTGAGGGCCGCTGTTGCTACCATGCCGTGAGGGCCGCTGTTGGGACCGTGCCGTTGCAGAGCATGCAGCCGGGACTCATAGAGACGATCTACCGGCACCGCAACAGCCTCGAGTCCATCTTCCACGCCATCGACCAAGACCACTCGGGTAGGCACGGCCGGCGACAGCCGCGAGAGCGTCCCTCCAGTAGTCGTCCTCACGTCTTGAGCGTCGCCCCTCGCTACCCAGCACCATCCTGTTCACGAGTGTCCGCTCCTGCCTCACAACTCGCTGTTCTCTAGCTCACCCCACGACCCACTGTTATATCACTCATTCCCCATTCATTCCCCATTCATTCATTCAATCTATCATCATCTACTGGTAGAATAATAATAATTATAATTATATGGCTATCACTCATTCACCCCAATCATCATCACCTACTGTCATCAATTTCTCTTTCACCGGAATTCACGCATCACAGATTCGTCCCCATTGCTTCCCTCTCGTTCATTTAATTCACCGAATCTCCACCATTACATTCACACACGAGTCGTTGTTGTTGTACCCTTGTTAACGCTTTGTAAGGCCCCTTGGTTACGGCGCTGTGTAAATTACGTTTAAGATGATATCTCGAGTCCGCAGTTCGATTCGTGGGCCAGGCCGCCTCGTTAATGATCTGGCCCAGATTTGTGTCGTAAGGCCCTCCGCCGCCCGAACACAGCCAGACGAATTCACCCGCCTGGCGGCGCGTTGGCCTCGTAACGGCGAGGCGCCGGTCGTCGCCGCCGTTTCGGCTCTCGCCCCGGCGAAGCTGACGGAAGACGGCTCCGCGTATTTCCATGTCTCTCCTCCCTAGCCAGACCTCATCTCGTTTCATGTCTCCACGTGTCTCCGTGTGTCCATCTCCCCGTGTCTCCATGTGTCTCCCTGTGTCTCTCTGTGTCTCGGTGTCTCTCCCCCGCCCGGATGCAGGCTTCATCTCCTTCGAGGAGTTCCGCCAGGCGTGGCGCCTGCTGAGCTCTCACGTGCAGGAGGGCGTCAGCGACGACGACGTCCTCGGCCTCGCCCGCTCCATCGACTTCAACCAGGACGGCTCCATCGACTTCAACGAGTTCCTCGAGGCGTTCCGCCTGGCCGAAAAGCCGCAGTAGCCTTCCCCCTCGCCGCAGTCGCACCGAGGGAGACGGAGCGGCGGAATCGTGGAGCGTCGATGGATCGCTACTGTCTCTCCCCCTCTCCCGCTCCGGATGCGTCTTCCGTGGACGTGCCGCGCGATTTTCGCGACGCCGCCGCCAATGATTGTCCCCCCCGCCCCCACGCGTGCCGGGGAGCTTCTTCTGAAAATTTGGTTCCCGAATACGGGTCTTTGGTTGATGCTCATGACGGGCCTGCGGTGGAAATTCCACATTCATCTCTACCTCCACACTACCATCGCTCTCCAGCCTCCGTGTAGCTGCTGCGCAGGAAGGAGATGCACAGCGACCTCTTGCAAGAGCCCTACGTCAGCAATCGGAGACCTCCGTTTGGAACGCTCGGCGCGAAGCAGCGCCACCTCCCTGGGCAGCAGCAGGGAGAAAGATTTGTGGAAGTCGACGCCTCGGAACCACCTTCCATGCCTGCTTCATTGGCCTCTTCATCCCCGCTGGGGGCGAGCACCTTGAAGGTGTCTTGCAAGCAGACACTAAAACTCGTGTTTGAATTCACACAACTGCAATCGGCCAAATCTCGTGGCAAAACTCGTGTCGGGAGCAGTGGCGCAGTGGTTGACACGCTTGCGCTATGATCTCGACAAGCTGAGTTCAATTCCTGGCTATGGCTAACATCCGTGACGTTTGGTCAGACCAGCTCCTATGACCGACAGTGCAGGGAAGCCTTCATCCAGATTGACAAAGGGCTGTGATTTTGCTAAAATTTCAGTTTGTGTGTTCATCAGCGATGGGGCTGAGACCACCGGCCAATTCATCTTGAGAAGCCAATTGATTAAATCTGACATCTGAACACAATGATTCCTAAATTCTGTCTCAACCAAGGGACACATGGTGAGCCATAAAATCCCCCTTTCCCCCTCTGTTCGCCCTGCCCACTTTTGCAAGCCCCACCCCCTCGGCCACTAGCACTGCCCCCTCGGCCACTAGCACTGCCCCCTCGGCCACTAGCACTGCCCCCACACGGGTTAAGTGGCTCCCCATTGGTCCCCGCCGTACGCCCGCATCGTGAGTCCGGAGCACGAGGCGAGGGCATCGGGAAAGGAAACCGGTGACAAAGTTCGGATATTTCCAAAAAAATATTTATTGGGGAAATATTTTTTGGTGGTTTTACGCTCCACGTGCGGCTTGTAGAGTCCTTACCAGAGGGGGGGGGGGCCTTGGGGGGGGGGGGGCCTTGGGGGGGGGGGCCTTGGGGGGGGGGGCCTTGGGGGGGGCCTTGGGGGCGCCCGCGCCGCTTCCAGTTGGCGGCCGTGGGCCTGAGCCAGCGGTGGGAATTCCGCATTTCCAAGGTGGGGTCAGGACATCCATAGGACTTGCCACGAAGGGGTACTCTACCACGACATCGGCTGAGGAGTTCACAACGATGATGTTCATGAAGATCTGAATAGCCGAGATGAACTTCAGTTATATCGATGTGTATATATAGCGCCTTATTCCAAGGGGCTTTACGTCAATTGTAAAATTGTGCACAAGATGGTAGTGGTGGAAATAAAAAGTGGCGTTATTAGACAAATAATTACATACAAAAATCACGGCTAAACTCGTAATGTTAGTTGAAAATAAGACAGAATATTTTATTTTATACCTGAAGTGCACACGTGCAGGCTATGTAAAGTCCTTAGCAAACATTCCCCCAAAATGCTTTGCATCGTAAGTTAGCCACACACCACATTTAGAGAAGAAAATTAAAATAACAACACAGAGCACGACAAGACGGGTGGCTGGAGGCCATTGCCGCTTCGTCCCCATCACGAACTCGCTGCGGAGATTTCGAACCACCCCACATTTCATGCGCGACAATGTTTGTTGGTGGATCACTGCAACCTTAAAAGTGCGGCCAAGGCATTTCCGGCACGCTCGACCCAAGTGTGTGGTGGTGCTGGTGGTGATCCGGCGTACCCTCCCTTCCCCACATCCGTCTCATCTCATCCTCCTGGTTACCAAATATTCCTACCAATTCTAGATTTGAAGCTTTCGTGACTGCAAGGATTCATATTCTTAGGTTTTTTCGGTAAAGTCACGTAGGTAAAAAATTTTAATTAATAAAAGTAACGTCGTAATTTTTATTTTATTTTACTTTTATTAATTTTTATTTTTTACCTACGTGACTACCGAAAAAACCTAAGAATATTCCTACCAACCTTTTCATAGGGCAACAGGATCGATGTAGGGCACATTTACACTGGGTGATTATCGATGGAAGGCTAGTGGTAGTACCTTACACCGGTAAATCCAACCCCGAGGCAGCCGAGCGGCAGCAGTCCGGAAAGAGCTCGAGTTGTGAACCGCGACCCTGGCGTGCGTGCCGTGTGCGTTGGACTTGTGTGGCACCGCACGCAGCCCACCGTGCTCGCCGGGGGTGCGGGAGGAACAACAACAAACCAAACAAGACAACAGGCAGCCTCGCACAGACACAGTCAGTGGCGTCGCAGGGCAGCGTGGCCATGCCCTGCTGGGGTGCTGTGTGGAGGCTCAGAAGGAGGGCACGGCCCTGCGCTGACACGCGTCGTGATGGTCTTCCCCGCTGCGCGGCACTACGATGCCGGCTGACTATTGATTATTTTTGGACTCGAGCCCATATCGATCGGCCCCGTGCTCGCACCAAACGTCCAGACGCACTTCGGGCCATCGAGCCGACCGACGCACGGCGGTGGTGACGGCGGTGGTGACGATGGTGACGATGATGATGATGACGACGATGTGCTGCCTGCATCGTGACGCTTGCCGTGACAACCCCGAGCACCGCGAATGAATGTTGATTAATTATAAAACACAACGGTCTTGTTAACGTCACGCCGTCGTGCGGTTCACTCGGCCAATACGCTTTTTTTTTAATTCGCAAGTGATTTTTGGGGCGAGACCACACGACGTGATGATCTGGCCAAAAGTGTCGTCAAACGGTGCTTCCCTCCGCCACCCAACGCAGCCAAATTGCGTCATCGCGTGGCGCACGACGCCCTTGATGGGGCGCCGATAATTCCGTCGTTTTAGCTCGCCGTGCACGCGTGGGAGAGCTCATTCCTCAGGGCCACTTATCTTAGCGAAATGTCGCTCTCTCACTCACCCACGCTGAGAGAGTTGGTGAGTGTGAGTCACTCTCTCACTCACCCACGGTGAGAGAGTTGGTGAGTGAGAGTGTGAGTCACTCTCTCACTCACCCACGGTGAGAGAGTTGGTGAGTGTGAGTGGCTCTCTCACTCACCCACGGTGAGAGAGTTGGTGAGTGTGAGTCACTCTCTCACTCACCCACGCTGAGAGAGTTGGTGAGTGTGAGTGGCTCTCTCACTCACCCACGAGGAGAGAGTTGGTGAGTGTGAGTCACTCTCTCACTCACCCACGCTGAGAGAGTTGGTGAGTGTGGTGGCTCTCTCACTCACCCACGAGGAGAGAGTTGGTGAGTGTGAGTCACTCTCTCACTCACCCACGGAGAGAGAGTTGGTGAGTGTGAGTCACTCTCTCACTCACCCACGGGGAGAGAGTTGGTGAGTGTGAGTCACTCCCTCACTCACCCACGGAGAGAGAGTTGGTGAGTGTGAGTCACTCTCTAACTCACCCACGGGGAGAGAGTTGGTGAGTGTGAGTCCCTCTCACTCACCCACGAGAGAGAGTTGGTGAGTGTGAGTGGCTCTCTAACTCACCCACGGGGAGAGAGTTGGTGAGTGTGAGTCACTCTCTCACTCACCCACGCTGAGAGAGTTGGTGAGTGAGAGTGTGAGTCACTCTCTCACTCACCCACGGGGAGAGAGTTGGTGAGTGTGAGTCACTCTCTCACTCACCCACGGAGAGAGAGTTGGTGAGTGTGAGTGGCTCTCTAACTCACCCACGGGGAGAGAGTTGGTGAGTGTGAGTCACTCTCTCACCCACGCTGAGAGAGTTGGTGAGTGTGAGTGGCTCTCTAACTCACCCACGGGGAGAGAGTTGGTGAGTGTGAGTCACTCTCTAACTCACCCACGGGGAGAGAGTTGGTGAGTGTGAGTCACTCACTTACCCACGCTGAGAGAGTTGGTGAGTGTGAGTCACTCACTTACCCACGGGGAGAGAGTTGGTCAGTGTGAGTCACTCACTTACCCACGCTGAGAGAGTTGATGAGTGTGAGTCACGCTCACAAATTTGGCCAGATCATTGTGTAAGTGGCCTCGCATAAAAATCAGCTACAAATAAAAGTAAAACAAAATCGGCTGCAAAAATCTGCGGCGACGTTCGGACAACAAGAAGCGAGCTCGGCACTCCCTTGAAGTTGCTCCAACGATGCGAATTCGGGGCGCCGCGAAAACCCCCACTCGTTACTGCGAACAGCTGACGCTGAGTTACATGAAATCGGTACAAAATAAGGCACTTGACAGAACGTTCTCCCTCTTTGCCAGGGTGGACGGTGGTCTTTGTTTTGTAATTCGGCGAATCCGCAGCTTTCAATCGGCCGATTGGGTCGTGCTTCTTCATTGTACATCAAATATTTCGTTTGTTTGCCGCGTCGATTGAAACATCTGAAGAATTGGAGTCAACTCAGAACGCAGGCCCCATGCTGGCTGCCTGTGGCAGGCTAACTCCGATATCGACTCCACGCACGAGAGCCTCAGCAGCTTCCCTTCACTCGGGAGTTATTCCACATTAGTGTCGCTTTGTGTTTGCGCCTGGCTGGACGAGTTGTTCACCTGCAGACGACCCCGCATGAGCCTGCCCCTTCTCATCGTCGTAAAGTAACAACCTCTGACGCTAATGATGCGCGCACACACACAAGACAAAGATCCCCCGTGTAGTCCTGACAGACTGTTGGGGCAAGTGCTGTATGCGAGCACCTATGAAGGCCGGCACGGCACACGAGGCGGTGGGTGACCAGTACCACGCCCGGACGCCTTTGTCTCCCCAGTGGCACCTGTTGCGATGTTTACACACCGCAACAGGTACTCATTTAAGGCTGAGTCGACCTAGGGGAGGCTCCGGACCGGTTCAGATGATCAGATAATCGTCACTGGTGTTGGTGGCCGTGAGCGGGAATCAAATCCGGGCCGCCGGATTTGCGGCGCAGCGCGCTAACCGCTGCACCACCGCTCCCCACACGCACTCGTGCTGTCGGTTATGCCACAAAGAATCGGACGAATCGCCAAAATGATGACGTCATGTGAACATCGTGACGTCAATTAATCCACAGCACCGAATGTGGTGGCAACTAATTATCCACGATTTTCGTGAAATATCTTTTTTTTTGCCAGGAGATTAAAGATTTGAGAAAAACTTAACGGGCGAAGACGATTCTGCCCCCAGGGGATCTTGCTCCGTGCGTTGCGGCATCGCCAAATGATCGCAGCAACCCTCGATAGGACGGCGTTCTAAATCTGCGATGATCAACCGATCAACATCTGAGACTCGCTGTTCTGAACTTGGCAAACTAAAATCATAAAATTATATATATGTATGTTAAAATAAAACACTCTCTTACACCCCACAATCCGTTAAGAAGCCAGAAATATGAAAATTAAAAAAATATATGAAGTTAAATCAGAAGCCGGTACAGAAACGAATGCAACCCGCTACGAACAGAGGTCGTGCGACGGAATGACTTTGATGTTCACAAGCAAAAGCGGCCAACCTGACTTGAGTGCAACAAACCGTGGCACGCACCCAACACGGCACACGCCCACTCATCACAACACTCGCCCACCCAGCACGGCACGCGCCCACCGTGCTCGTGAACCAGCCACACCAAACAATCCACCGCTTCCTTTATCGAAAGGCGCAACGCCACCCACGATTAAGATTCATCTCCATTACTGCAAAGCGTCTTCGGTGGTTGCAACTTGGGATTAAGTGCATAATCATTATTAGTATTCCGCAGGCCCCCAACATTTGTAGAGTACAAGCTTTGTCAGTTTACTTTAACAGCAGTCAAAATTAATGTCCTCTTAATGACCCAGGAAAGCCTCGCTGATTATAGCCGGTGAGAGCGGATGTCTGGGTTTGAGACCCCCCCCCCTCCCCCCAGGTTCTGGGTGTCTCTGCCTTCTCTTGGGAGGTTCTCTCACTGAGCTCTCACCCCGTGGCACCCCGCGGGTATGAACCCCCGGGTGCCCGCGTCCGTCAAGGGCTTCGTCGTAGCCATTGAGCCGGCAGTCACTGACATCCTGGGCTTGAGCCCTGGGTCTCAATGTGTCTTGCTCTCTCAGGGGGTTCAGAATGGTCGCGTCGGAGACGCCGAGCCACCGCTTGTGACTTGGCGTCGCGAATTTGACGCGTTGTGAGTGTGAGTGGACGCGGGCATTGCTATCGACACATTTCAGTCTGTTAATGAATTGTGTAAATCGTCCGACCCGAAGTTCCCCTGGGTTAAGACTCTGCGCGCCTACGCGCGTGGTCAAATTAAACCTCCGCACGGAATTCTGGGGAACTCTCCGCGCAAGAACCGGTGCACGTTACGAGCCGAATTAGAATCCCTGGACGTTGCGCAGTTTCATCAAACGTTGATGCGATTCCCAGATTCTTCACGGGGCTCGTCTTGAGTAAGAATCGTTCCGCGCTTGGAACGTTACGGCCGTGAGTGACCGTCACGCTCTCTGACGGGCTTAAGTGACCGGTACCGTCACGTTCTTAATGTTCGGCTCCGTGTACGGCAAGTCCTCGCTTAACGCGCGGTGGTGTTCACGCTCGAACACGTTTTGGCGCAACGCACCCCCCCCCCGTTATAACGCGGAATGTGCCCCCCCCCGTTATAACGCGGTTTCTGAGCGGTCAACGACGCACTACTTTCTTGAGCTGCGTGGATGAGCGGTACAGTGATACAGTAACGCAGCGGCATGTTCTCAGTTGTTTGTGCCGCCATCTCACCATGCGTGGGTACGGAGGACGTCGCACCTCGCCAAACTTTACCGTTACATCACTTACGGCGAAATTATTTTCACTTGACAGGACCGCATCTACCGTGTTAAACGTGGACTTGCCGTATACACTTGTGTTAAAAAATATATATAATAATCCAAATCCCACGTGAATTTTAGACCACAATTACATCTGCGGCACCACTCGGTCCAGATGCATAAACGCAAATCGTGCATCGCGATTCGCGTGCTGGTGGGAAGGCAGTTTCCACCCGTTTTAGGTGGAAATCCCCGACCCAAATCTTTTCTAGGCTCCGTTCATCCAGCGCCCGATTCTTGCGTCCACACGACGATATTTTTATCGAGTGTGGGGAAGCAGCCGAATCTAGCGGAAACCAAACTGGAAGAATGGGCAAACTCAGCGGAGCTGCATTTCTGGATGTTCTATCCACGTTTTGGATGTTCGGGGAAAAATCCCGCCCGTGTTTTCCAATCCACGCGTCGACGGGAAATGCAAAATATCCGCCGATTTTAAATGCCCCCCAAAAAAAGAACGAGTCAAATAATATTTTTTTACGAAAATACTAATCTCAAAGATATTGTAATCAAACATCTCGACAACTGTCGTGGCACTCCGGCAAGTTTCGACTTGCAGGACCCTCCCACCGCCTGAAGGCCGTCACCCGGAGCTCGTCTCTAACACGTCACCCGGAGCTCGTCGTCTCTAACACCGTCACCCGGAGCTCGTCGTCTCTAACACGTCACCCGGAGCTCGTCGTCTCTAACACGTCACCCGGAGCTCGTCGTCTCTAACACCGTCACCCGGAGCTCGTCTCTAACACGTCACCCGGAGCTCGTCGTCTCTAACACCGTCACCCGGAGCTCGTCTTTATTCTTCCCCGCCCGGGGCACGTGAATGTCTGCGTGGACGTTTTGGCGGTGGTAGTAGATGGCGGTGGTGGGTGGGTGGTGGCGGTGGTGGTGAGTGGGTGGATGGCGGTGGTGGTTGGGTGACGGTGGTGGGTGGGTGACAGTGGTGAGTGGGTGGGTGGATGGTGGGTGGGTAGCGGTGGTGGGTAGGTGGGTGACGGGTGGGTGGGTGACGGTGGTGGCGGTGGTGAGTGGGTGGGTGGATGGTGGGTGGGTAGCGGTGGTGGGTGGGTGACGGTGGTGGGTGACGGTGGTGGGTGGCGGAGGCCCTCACAGGTCGCTGGTTGGCTGGGCGCCAGCCCCACGCTTGCGGAAGTAGCAGCCGCTGCAGTGGAGGCGCCCCGACAGCATCCGCACGTCCATCCCCGTGCGCGCGTCCCCCAGCGAGCCCGAGCACACCTCGCACTGCGGGGGGCACACGGGGGGGGGGGGGGGAGGGCACACGGGGGGGGTGGGGGGGCACACGGGGGGGGGGGGTGGGGGGGCACACGGGGGGGGGGGGGGGCAAGGGAGGGGGGAATTTGATGACAAACTCGCACTGTTGTGTGTGGTGTGTGTATGTAGTGTGTAGTGTGTGGTTTGTATGCAGTGTGTAGTGTATAGTGTGTGGTGTGTATAGTGTAGTGTATAGTGTAGTGTACAGTGTAGTGTATAGTGTAGTGTATAGTGTAGTATGTGTGTGCCTCGTCCGACACCTTGAAGCAGTCGATGTGGAAGAAGAGGTTGAGAGAGTCGATGAACATGGCCGCCCCGTTGCCGATGGCGTTGCCACAGCTCCCGCACTCCTTCTTCTCGCCCGCGATCCTGCAGCCCACGAGCCCGCAAGGTGAGGGGGCAGCCCCTGCAACTGCTCACGCCGCCGCCGCTACCACTGCCACCGCTGGCGGAATCGCCTCCACTATTGGGGCAGAGCACCTCTCCAGCGGGGCTATTTGGCCAAGTCGTGATAACTGTAGAGACCCATGGACTCGCAAAGAGACTCACATAGAGGTTCACAAAGACCCATGGACACGCATAGAGACTCATAGAGGGTAACAGAGATCCATGGACTCGCAAAGAGACTCAGAGGGTAACAGAGACCCATGGACTCGCATAGAAACTCATAGAGGGTCACAGAGACCCATGGACACGCATAGAGACTCATAGAGGGTAACAGAGATCCATGGACTCGCAAAGAGACTCAGAGGGTAACAGAGACCCATGGACTCACATAGAGACTCAGAGGGTCACAGAGACCCATGGACTCACACAGAGACCCACATAGAGGTTCACAGAGACCCATGGACTCACATAGAGACTCAGAGGGTCACAGAGACCCATGGACACGCATAGAGACTCATAGAGGGTCACAGAGACCCATGGACTCGCAAAGAGACTCAAAGGGTCACAGAGACTCATGGACTCACATAGAGACTCAGAGGGTCACAGAGACCCATGGACTCGCAAAGAGACTCAGAGGGTCACAGAGACCCATGGACTCACACAGAGACCCACATAGAGGTTCACAGAGACCCATGGACTCACATAGAGACTCAGAGGGTCACAGAGACCCATGGACTCGCAAAGAGACTCAGAGGGTCACAGAGACCCATGGACTCACACAGAGACCCACATAGAGGTTCACAGAGACCCATGGACACGCATAGAGACTCATAGAGGGTCACAGAGACCCATGGACTCGCAAAGAGACTCAAAGGGTCACAGAGACCCATGGACACGCATAGAGACTCAGAGTGACGCAGAGACCCATGGACTTGCGTAGACTGGGTTTTGATTTAAACCGGGTGGTCCCCAAGCATAGCTGCTTGGTCGTGCGGTGGCTGGGCATGCGGTCGACAGTACATTACCCAGCCAACGCTGATGATGGGACTGTGTCCAGATTTTTGAAGGATCTGAGAGCTCCTCACCCAATCCAGCCTGGTTAAACCCAGGATGGATCGTAGGCAGGCCAGCCTAAATGTTTCTAACCGGTGCAGATGCTCCATTATAGTGGCCCTCGTTTCACAAGCATAGAGAGTTGAGGGCACGACTGTGGCTGAAAAGACCCGGAGCTTCGTGTGGAGTGACAGAGCTAGGCAGCTTCCACTCAGCGTGGGTGGGGGTGAGTGGAAACCGAACGGCTGCATCACTTTGAGCCGAATCTCTTAACAATTGCACGGAATCCTCATCATCAACATCATCACGACACTGTCGCGTTGCTTGCCCCCCGCGCCCGCGTGCGCTCACTTGGCCGGGCTGTAGCTGGTTCCGCCGTACCCCGACAGCGACGAGTAGGCAGAGCCGAGCGAGCTGCTACCACCGCCGCCCCCGTACCCCCCTCCGAAGCTCGTGCCGCCGTAGCCGGGGCTTCTCGCCGTCGTCTGCGTGGGACTTCTCGCCGCGCTGTAACTGGCGCTGCCGCCCCCGTAGCCGCTGCCGCCGTAGCCACCGCCGCCGCCGCCGTAGCCGCCGTGGCTGGACCCATAGCCGGGGCTTCTGGTCGTGCCGTAGTTGACGCTGTACGTCGCGCTGTAGCTCGGGCTGCCGGAGCCGAATCTGGCGCCGCCGCCGCTGCTGCCGCCGTAGCCCGCCGCCGGAGCTGCTGGAGAAGTTGTGGTAGTTGGGGCTGAGCGTCTGCCGCCCGTAGGAGCTGCTGCTGCTGCGGTAGGAGGAGGGGCGCTGGCTGGCGTCGCGGTAGGAGTAGGTGGGGCTGCGGTGCGAGGAGCCCATGGAGCCTACGGAGCCCGCGGAGCCCATGGAGCGGTCTGGGGAGAGATGTGGGGACGGCGATGATGACGACAATCACGATTATGACGACAATGATGACGATTGTGACGGTGATGATGACGATGACGACAATGATTATGACGGCGATGACAATGACGACGATGACGACGACGACGTTAATTAAAACTTGGCACCGTGCCGCAGAACAACGACTGGGAGACGCGAGGGAGCCACAGACGAGCGGGGACGTAACGAGGCAGGCGAGCCGCTGCTAACAAAGAGTTTCCCAAGCTCTGGTCTTCTATACATGTTCCGGTGTTTTCAGCCCCGTTTGTGTTTAGACACGTGGGAGTAAATCGCTACACCCCGAGAAAACCTACGTGTTGCGCTGGGGCGACACACTTCTGCTGGCAAGCCAGGGTACAAACAGGCATAATAAGGGCGATAACAATGATTCTGATATTAATATTCATGACGCTGATTATGGCTGGCACATCAACAATATCCGCCGTTTGCCACTAAGTGGCGGTAACGTAACCCCAGCACTTGTGCCAGGCTAGGTGCACTTTCAGACCGTCACGAGAAGTAGGTTAAGTTAGTCGATTACGTTTTAGAGCCAGCTGGCCAGGATTGGGTAAAAAACTGAGACCCCAATGTTCACCCCCGCATCTGGACAGCACCTGGCTAAGTGTCTTGAAGGCTCGCTGCTGGCAAGAGGTCACAGCACGGACCCAGCAGGTGCCATGGATCGACTGACTGAGATGACTGGCTGATGCACCACCTGTGCCCCCTACTCTGCCAACTTGCTGTGTTATAGCCGCCCGCCACTCCGCTCGTTGTTGTGAGCGTCGCTCCTCCGCCCTCTGTTGTTGTTGGAGGGCGACTGCCTCCAACTGCCCAGTAGCGTCCTTCACGAGCCTCCTCCACAGAGGCCGATTTGACACTGCTGGTCGTGCCCGTTTAGCCCCCTCTATCCAGCCAAACAGAAGCTGCTTGGGCATGCGGTGGCTGGGAATGTGGGCTACATGACCCAGCCAGTGCAGCCTTGCCCGCCGGAGGACTTCACTGATGGGACCGTGTCCAGATCTTTCAAGGATTTGTGAACTCCTCACACAATCCAACCTGATTGAACCCAGAATGGATCGTAGGCAGGGCAGCCTGAAAGTTTCAAACTTGCACAGATGTTCCATTAGAGGGGAACACATACGTGCACGCACACACACAACAAAGCAAACAAAAATCCCCCGTATAGCCTCAACAGACTGTTGGAGCAAGTGCTGTTAGCGAGCACCTTTGAAGGCCAGCACATCACACAAGGGGGTGGGTGGCCAGCACCACGCTGGCCGCCTTTGCCTCCCTTGTGGCGATGTTTACACACCGCACCGGGTACTCATTTGAGGCTCGATTGACCTAGGGGAGGTCCAGGACAGGTTCAAATAATCGTCACTGGTGTTGGACGTGAGCGGGAATCGAACTCGGGTCGCCGGGTTCATAGCGCAAGTGCACACACACACGTGTACACACACACGTGTACACACACACGTGTACACACACACGTGTACACACACACACGTGTACACACACACGTGTACACACACACGTGTACACACACACACTCGCGTACTTCTGCCAAGGGAGATGTAGGGGTTGTAGCTGCTCGCACTCGGAGAAGACTGTCGCGGCAGGCTGGCCGAGCGGCGGTCGTCGGTGGTGACGGTGGTGGTGAGGAGGTTCGGGGAGCGCTGCTCGGCACTGCCCGGAACGACGGTCGGACTCCAGGGGCCGGGTTTGGTGGGGCTGCCGGAACAAATCCGCCCGTCGTTCCCCCGGTTAATCCATAGGTCAGTCGGTCGGTGAATAGATTCATCGGTCAAGAGTTCATTCGTTTGGCGAGGATAATGAACAAGTCACCGAATGAGTCAATCATTTCGTCAGCGAGAGAATGAAGCGGCGGAAGCAGTCATGGCAATCAAATAATCAATAAATCATGATTTGAATCAATAAATCTACGAGAGAAAACGAATAGACCAATCAGTTAATTAAGTCAGCCAGTCGATTAATCAATTATTCCATGAATTATTCAAGCAATCAGGCATTTAATCAGTGATTCAGCCAGTCTGTCAATGAATAATTTAATGACTCATGATGATGATGATCATGTTATTAATTATATTTGAAAATTTTACGATGATGATGATGACGTTGATCTGGATGATGATCATTATAATGATGATTACAATTGGCGTGCTGATGACAATGACGGCGGCAATGATGGTGATGTGATTATGACGACGGTGACGATGTGAGCGATGGTGCCGTCACCTGCTGGAGGACGAGGTCCTCTCCAGCCTCTTCCTCTCGTTCCACCGCCGCTCCTCCTCCTCGATCTCCCTCTTCATCTTCTCCACCTCCTCCGCATCCTCGCCGTCGCTCGCAGCCCCCCCGGCGTGGCCCCCCGCCGCGGGCCCCCCACCGACGACTCCGTTGCGACTCCCCCCGCCGGAAGCCGCGTGGTTCGATGCCCCCCAAGACACGGCCCCCTCCAGTCTGCGACGCTCCTGCCATCGCCGCTCCTCCTCCTCCGCCTCCTCCCGCTGCTTCCGCTCGGCCTCCTGCCCGCCGATTCGTCCGTCAGTTCGTTCCACCGTTCGTTGACCGGTTTAACGACTTTGATCGTTCGCTCGTTCAATCGTTCGTCTCAGCATGCGTCCGTTTGTCTCGTCTGTTCATCGTCTCGTCTGTCCATCGTCTCGTCTGTCCAATAGTCTCGTCTGTCCATTGTCTCGTCTGTCCATTGTCTCGTCTGTCCATTGTCTCGTCTGTCCATTGTCTCGTCTGTCCATTGTCTCGTCTGTCCATTGTCTCGTCTGTCCATTGTCTCGTCTGTCCATTGTCTCGTCTGTCCATTGTCTCGTCTGTCCATTGTCTCGTCTGTCCATTGTCTCGTCTGTCCATTGTCTCGTCGGTCCATTGTCTCGTCTGTTCATTGTCTCGTCTGTTAATTGTCTCGTCTGTCCATTGTCTCAGCCACCTTCGCTCACTTTCCCATGTCGACTAATTCACTATTTTTTATTCACGTATGTTGAACGTCTTGAGCACCGCACGTAGCTGCATGCATTTATTCCATGATTCATGCATTCAAATAATTCATGCGCTGAGTGAGTGCGTCAGTGATCGCGATAGCAGTCAGTGCTCTCAGTCATCTCAGTCAGCCGACCCATGGCACCTTGGGTCAGTCCCGTGATCTGCCAGTGGGCGTTCGACACTTCAGTGGCCTTAACGTGCACATAGCCTGGCACAAGCGCCGTGGTGACGTCACCGCCACTTAGTGGCAAATGGCGGTTGTTGTTGTTTTTATAGCGAGTGACTAAGGTGGTGAGTGCATGGGGGAGTGGGCGAGTGAGCGAGGGAGCAATCGTGTAGAGCAAAGTGAGCCCAGGTTCTACTTACATGGTCAACCATGACATCATCGTTGTCTTCTGTGGAGACAGGAATGTGGAAATAGACAAAAATCAGCCAGTCGCGACATCAATGACATTATTCAAATACCCGAGATTCCCGATAGCAATTGCAATTGATTACCAACGAACAGTACAACAAGCCACAAGGTCCGAGTGATCTCCTATTGCTGAAGCTCAAATCAGCATTGAGACATTGGGGCTCATCTCCCCGTTCACAGCCCTGCATAGCCAGCGGTGGAAATTCCACGTTCCTATGGCGGGGGAGACTTTTTGGCCATAGGATAATTCCACAAAGTGGTATTAATTTAATTGTATCGACCCCCAGAGGGACGGATGATGGGCTGAGTGGCCTCCTGGCCTGGGCACTAATAAGCCAATCCGTATCCACTCTCCTCTCATTGCATCTCATGCCAGATCTGATCCAAAATTAAACACCACACCAACGACCACTACCAGCTTCCCTGCTCCACGCGATATTTCCGCGGAGACTACTACGGTACTATCAACACCTGGGTTCGATTCCTGACCACGGCCAACATGAGTGGGCGAGTGATATCTTATCAGGTCACCAAATCTGCGTTGACCAGCGCAGTGAAGTATGTCCACACAACCCCAGTGACAACCCGGGGAATGAATCCAGTTGAACAAAAGATCGAAACCGGAGTTTGCATTTTACCGGAAAATCCGAAGAACTCCGCATTCCGCCACTGGTTTTTCTTCCTGCCGGAAACTTCTCCGTTGCTCGTGCTGCTCACTACACAGTAGAAACAAACAATATTCTAGAATCGCCGTACACACACACACACGTGCGTAGATTTTATGGGGAGTGGTGGTGCAGCAGTCAGTGCGCTACGCTACGAATCGGGCCGTGACCCCCGAGTTCAATTCTTGTTTGCAGCCAACAACTGTGACGAATATCTGAACCGGTCATGGGTCCTCCCCTAGATCGGCTGAGCCTCCCCGTATGTTCGAGGCTATACGGGGAGGATCTTTGCGTGCATGTGTTTGTGCATGTGTAGTGTAGCTTTCAGATATACATATAACTGAACAAGAAGGTGTATCTATTATGAATAAAGTCTGCCGACTCACTGATAACGTAACGAGTAAGTGTGAGTGACTATATACACCTGGGTAACTTAGGTAACTCTATTCTGAGACAACATAACGCTCAAGCCTTCCAAGACGACAAGGTGCCCACTCCAGGACGGTGAAGACGACCCGCTCCCAGGTGACGACAGCGACAGCAAGTTCCCCCACAACAGCAGCCCTGAGCCCCGGCTCACGCCGGCTCTTATCCCCCTCACGGCCCGGCCACGCCCCTGTTCCCGAACCCCCTCTCACCGCACCTGGCCCTGTCGTCTCTGCCCTTATTACAATTCATGGCCGTTGGGTCCCGTGCTTCCCCTCACGCGACTCTGCCAACGCTTGTCGCATCAATCATCGTTAGCGACCACTCAGGTCCCACGTCACCCTATAACGTGACCCTGTCTGTTCCCGTTACGTTAATTAGTAACCATGGCCACGGGGAGCCATACTGTCCCTACATCGCCCCATACTGTCCTTACGCATGTGTGAGTGTGCACGTGCGTGTGTGCATGTGTACGTGCGTGTGTGTGCGTGCGTGTGTGCGTGCGTGTGTGCGTGTGTGTGTGCGTGTGTGTGTGCGCGTGCGTGTGTGTGTGTGTGGTGTTCTTTTCTTCGGTGGGTAGAGGCTGGCACCTTTCTGGGTGGCGCCGACGCTTGGGGGGGGCAGCACCTTGGCGGGCTCGGCGGGCAGGACGGGGCGGCTGGGCTTGTCCGAGGTGACGGCGCGCGTCTCGGAGACGCCGAATCCCTGCCGGGTCGGGTGGGGGGGGGGCACGGTGATGAACAACGGCGCTGGGTAGGAAGCACGCACGGCACCCATGCCATCCTCACTGCACGAGGCCGTCACGAAGGAATGCCGCCGCCACTGCCACTTTGTTTTGACGGGTGGGTACGGAGCCGTGTCGCCTGCGAACGATCCCTAGTTTGGACCGAGACACCGGCGCGCGATCGGCACCGCTCGTTCTGAACAGCGTCGGGGGGGGGGGGGGGGAGCTTTCGACAACCGCCGGACGTCCCCGGGGGCCTCGGTGCAAGGCAGCTGCATCAAAAAAAAAATGAAAATAACGAGAAATAATAAAACACCTGGTACGCGACGGAGGGAGGCGGCGACGATTTGGTGAGTGTCACGGTAACCAAGGAGGTTGTCTTGCCAACGGGAGACACCAGGGTGGTGGTGGCGGCGGCGGCGGCGGGAGGTGCGTTCGTCATCACCGGCGGCGGCAATCGCCGACTCAGCCGGTTCACCGCCACCGCCGAGCTGTCGAACTTCCTCGGTGGTGGCGTGGGCGGAGAGGCGACTCGCCGCGGCGGCGCCGCCGGCGGTGCCACCGGCAGTGCCGTTGGCGGTGCCACTGGCGGCGGTGGTCGCCACGGCCCCTCCTCCTCCTCGTCGTCATCATCCCCCCAGGCTCTGGTGGAGCCGTAGCTCTTGCGTGTGGTTGAGGCGGTGTTGTTGTAACTGGTGTTGTTGTAACCAGTGTTGTTGTAGGCGGTGGCTTTGGTGGTGGCTTTGGTGACGGTGGTGGTGGCGGTGTTGTTGTAACCGGTGTTGTTGGAGGCGGTGTTGTTGGAGGCGGTGTTATTGTAACCAGTGTTGTTGTAGGTGGTGGCTTTGGTGGTGGTGGTGGCTTTGGTGACGGTGGTGGTGGCGGTGGTCGCTTTGGTGGTGGGTGCCGCTTTGGTGATGGTGGTGGCGGTGGTCGCTTTGGTGGTGGGTGCCGCTTTGGTGATGGTGGTGGCGGTGGTCGCTTTGGTGGTGGGTGCCGCTTTCGAGGTTTGTGCCTCCAGCGCCTTCCAGCCCTGCACGGTGCGGTTGTAGCTCTTCACTGACTCCACTTGAGAGTCCGAGGGTTTTTCCAGAGGGCGGTTGAAGGATGTCACCGTCTCCGCCTGCACACGTCGAATGAGGGGCGCCACGGTGGTGAGAGATGTTAACTCCCTCGACTGGTACACATGAGGTTGTGGGTTCGATCCTGACCCGATGCCTATATCATTTGGCGTTTACATGTCTCTCTCCCGATGGTCGTGTGGATTTTTGTCTGGGTCCTCTGGTTTTTCCCTCCACATTTAGAATCAACGTCACGCGTTTAGAGTATTTGGCTGCTGTAAATGTCCACGTGATGATGATAAAACACTTCGTTGAGCTGTCATCTGTGGCCAAGTCGCTTCTCAAAAAGAGTTAGATAGCTCAGTGGGCCTTCCTGGTAAAATGAACATAGTTCAATAGTTTTTCATGCTTAATGGTGATCGTCATCATTCCAGGTCTTTGCACCCACAATTGGAGAATTAAGGACAGTCCACAGTGTGACTGGGGCCCACACGAACCAGACAACGGAGCCACCGTATCGAAACCAACTGCATCCTACGGCCGCTCTCCGGCGGACTGAGCGGTACTCGTCACGCCAACTCCCGAAGTTATCACGTGGCTCACAGACTTCAACTCGGACGTGTGTTTAGCAGACTTTTCCATACACTAGAGAGAGTCATAGTTCCACTCGTTTTGCCCGGGGAAAGCCTCATCAAGTACTCTTTTTTCAGATTTAGCAGTAGGGGGGCGATGCTGCTGCTGCTGTGTGTGTGTGATCCCAATCGAGTTACTTGCGGGGTTGGTTTTTGAATTTGGCTAATTTGGACGTTGCCAACGACGTCGAGGGGATCTCTGATGAGTGTCGTGGTTAATACGCAGGCGCAGCACAACTCTCGATTATCCGCGTGCAGTTTATCCAATTTGCGGATTAGCCGCGCACCTGAGATTTTGATGTAAATTAATAACTCATGGATTTTACATTAAGCCCAAATTAATAATTAAAAACTAGTTCTACATTTTTATTCTTGGAAATGTTTATTACACGTCACGTGCTTGAACCGAACAAATATCTTGCATCCGGTTAATTTTAAATCCACGTGATCGCCTCTACAGTACAGTAGTTGCATATGTTTACAACTGTGGGTGGAGTTTGATGTTGATTGGCGTGGCTCTGCTGTCATCCACTTAGTGGGCCGAGTCTTCTGGACTTTTGTAACAAGACATGATCAATACATTCTTTACTGCAATTTTTAGTTTTGTCCATTAACAAACTACATTTTCTTCACTTAAACATAATTTATACCTATATTAGTGGCTTTTGGCATAGAGATCCGAGGAAAATCTTTATATTTTTGGATTATCCGCGATTTTTTATTTTCCACGCCCGTCCTCCTCGTCATTAGCGCAGATAATGGCACGTAGTCTCCTGCATTCACTTGGGCCGCCTGCCAGAATCGACCCACGAATACCAACAAACCTCCGCAACAAGAGCACGGCTGCACTGCCGCCGGGGCTCGCCGCTCACCCTCTCCTTTTCGGACACTTAGACGCGGGCCTCTCTCTTTAGATGTCTGTCCTGAGCACGCCGCGGGGAACGTCATCCTTAAATGTACCTTGAATCCACGGGGCAGGGACTGCACGCTGTCCCACTGTGCGGCCGGAGCCATCCTTGAGGCCTGGCTCGCAGGCAAGCTTGGCTTGGCTTCGCTGATCCTAGGCTGCACTGGCACGTTAGGCGAGGGGCTAGGCTTGGGTGCCTCTGCGTAGGCCTTGAACACGGTGGTTGATTTCTGCAAAATAGATGTGTTCGCACAAAGAACAGTTACAATTAATATTATCTATTTCTAATCATCATCAGCCACAGTCTATCCACAGCCGGATGACGGCCTCACCACGCTGTTGCCATCCCTCATGGTCCTGCAAATGCCACAAGCCATCTTGCTCCTGCGCATCAGCTGATTTCATTGCTCCATCCCCACTGGGATTGTGCATTCTCCCCTTTCGCTGCCAATCCATTGTTAGTCTTGACCATCGGTCGCCGTTCCTTCCGGCCAGGACGCCCCCGAGCTGCGATGCGCCCTGCCCAAGCCTCGCTCACTTCTCTTATCGTCACCACGACGCCTCTGCCTTGCGTGCGTTCTCTAATCCACGTGCTCCTCTATCGGGCCTCTCAGTGCGGTTTACAAGGACGCATCTCTCCACCCATCTTTACGCACTCTTTGAAGAGATGGAATGACCCAACATCCCAAGTCTATGCTGGGTATACAAATACATTATAGATTTTATATATATAAAAAACAACAGATATAGCGAGATGAGAAAAGAGAGGTGCAGACCAATTAAGAGATTACGTACATTAATTGGCTACGTAACAATAGGTTTTACCCTTTCTGGCAATAAAACAGTTGTGTTCAAATGTTAAAACACCAAACAGAATTATTTTTCAAGGAGCCATGTCTGCATGAACCACAAGACTTGGGGTGAACATGCAAACAAAAAGAACATGCTCTGACATAATATATCAGGGCATGTTGACGACCGTGGCATTCTCTGGTCTCACACTTTGAGACGAGGCTCTAAAGAAAGCTGTCTCTGGTACGGACCAATCAGTTTCAAAGACAATGCCATCATATTGCGTCAGAGCATGTGTTTTCGTTGTTTGCATGTTCACCACAAGTGCTGTGTGTGGTTAATGCAGTGACAGGATTCCTTGAAAAAGGTTTCTGTTTGGTGTTTTAGCATCTTGACACAACTGTTTCATTGCCAGAAAGGGTAAAACCGATTGTTATATTTTGATACTGGCTAGGAAGGTCCCATAATTATGGGCTATGTTGTTAATTGGCTGCTGCGTCAATTAGAGTTTGAAGTTGAACATTTGCCGCAGGGCGCCTTAAGTTACTTGGGTCCCGGAGACCTTTTTTATCCATGCCGAGTGCCCCCCCCCCCCAACCGGCCCCATCGATGTCTCACGGGCAGGGCGACGGATGGCTGCGACGAGGCCGTTACGAGGTTCCTCTTCGTTTGCCCGGAGTCCACCGTCTCCCTCCTCCTCTCCGTGCCCTCTTCGTAGTCCCGCGCCGCCTGCGGACGACGGAGGGAGCTCACGCCGCCCCGCGACGACGAGTAGACGGCATTGTCGTCGTTATCGTCGTCGTTATCATCGTCGTCATCGTTATCATCATCGACGCCGCTGCGAAGAGGTGAGAGAGAGAGAGAGTGAGCACAGAGGAGGGAGAGGGCAGTGGGTAATTGGCACCCGGATAAAGCATCACATATCGGAGTGCCGAGCACCTGTACCCCGGTTCCGTTTGTTTGGCCGTGCCGGGCGGCGGAGGGTCTCGGACGGCAAAAAATTTGGCCGGATTGTTACGTGGCCCAACCCAAAACCCGACGGTGAATCGGTTGTAACGATCATACTTGTTGCCATAGAAGCCACTGCGACCGCCGCCGCGGCCGCCGCCCCCGCGGCCGTCGACGAGATCGCCACCACGATCGCCACCACGATCGCCACCACGATCGTCACCACGATCGCCACCACGATCGTCACCGCCGCCGGATCGGTAGAGCCGCACGTTGCCGTTGGAATTGGCGGGCTTGTCGCTCTGCTGCTGGAGGAGCTTCTCGCTGGAACCGATCCTCCGGGACTTCCAAGCCGCCAGGCTCTGCGTGGTCGAGAAGGCGAGAGCAGAAGGTGAGAGCAGCACCGTCACCACACAATAACGAGTTCAGGAAAGATCGTGTGTGCGAGCAGCATGTGTGTGAGTGTGTGTCTGGAGTGAGCAGGGTGTGTGTGTGTGTCTGGAGTGAGCAGCGTGTGTGAGTGTGTGAGTGAGTGAGTGTGTGTGAGTGAGTGTGTGTGTGAATGAGTGTGTGAGCGAGTGTGTGAGTGTGTGTGTAAGTGTGCGTGTGAGTGTGTGAGTGTGTGTGTGAGTGTGTGAGTGTGTGTGAGTGAGTGTGTGAGTGTGTGTGTGAGTGTGTGTGTGTGAGTGTTTCTGGAGTGCGGCCTCACACTCTGCCACGCGTAGTCGCTCTCCTGCGGCTCGTGCTGCCGGGACTGCTTCAGCTCCTCGTACTGCTGCTTCTGCTCCGCCGTGCGGCGCGCCAACTCCGCGGGGCTCATCTCCTCCAGCTCGTCGTCGATGTCGAGGCTCACGCCGCCGTCGCCGCCACGCACGTCGCTCATGCTCCGGCTCCTGCAGATCGATCGTTCGTTCACCCCCTCGCTCATTGGCTGGCTACGACCGTTCGTTAGTTGGCACGCTCGTGAACGAATTCCTTTGTCGGATCACTCGGTCCGTTCATTCGGCGGCGCCGTTCCTGAATGAATTTGTTGGCCGACTCATTCATCAGTCGGCTCGTTCGTACACAAAGATAAAGATCCCCACTCCTGTAGCCTTAACACACTCCTGGGGCAAGTGCTGTTAGAGAGCAACACTCACCCACTTATACCTACCCGAGCCCAGTCGCACAGACACTCACCCACTCACACACTCACCCACTCACACACTCACCCACACACCAAATCACAAAGATCCTCCGTATGGCCTTAACAGACTGTAGGGGCGAGTGCTGTTAGCGAGCACCTGTGAAGGCCGGGACGGTATACGAGGGGGTGGGTGGCCGGTACCACGCCCGACCGCCTTTGTCTCCCCAGTGGCAATGTTTACACACCGCACCAGGTACTCATTTGAGGCTGGAGGAGCTCATTGATGGGACTTTGTCCAGATCTTTCAAGGATTTGTGAGCTCCTCATACAATCCAGCCTGGTTAAACCCAGGATGGATCGTAGGCAGGCCAGCTTAAATGTTTATAACCGGCGAAGATGATTACGGGGGTCCACGTTTCGCAAGCGTAGAGAAGGGAGGGCATGGCTGTGGCTGAGAAGACCTGAAGCTTCGTATGGAGTGATAGACCAGGTAGCTTCCACACAGCGTTACGCAACCGATGAAAAGATAATGTCGCCCGACTGATTCGGAGTGAGACCTCTGCTCTCAAACAGGAGCCAGTCATGAGCACACTGCCCAGGTATGGGAAACTCTCCACTCTCTCCACAACTGCCCCATCACCAATTGGGAGTTGTGGGGTTGGAGTGTCTGATGGTACAGAATACCCAGGCACACACGCCCACACACACTCCCACACACACTCCCACACACGCACATTCCTTGTGCCCCTGGTACGAGGAATTAAATGGGCTCCTCTTCATAGCTGGAGCCTGGCGTCTCTGTGACTCACGGGCCACGGTGTCGTTGCAGTGTCTGCACACTCGAGGGTGATGACAACTTGTGACGCGCCGTGGGGTATTTACTCATCGCTCTCCTAGAGAGAGAGGCGGCGACTCGAAGGCGCTATCGGCCAATCGACGAGTGTTTTACACGTGGGAAGAAGGCCGAAGCGCCCGGGGAAAACCCCACGTGTGCGAGGGGGAAACACTCGATCCCCCCGTACACAGAGAACAGGGAAGATAATTGTATTGTTTTATTTTTATGATTTTATTATTCCCCTTCTACGTGACTTTACTGAAAGAACCAAGAATGAGTGTGGACCAATCAACTTCAAGGACAGTGCACATTTTCAGAGTTATGTCTTTTGTTTGTATTATGACTGCAGGTATTGCGGTCTATGCAAACATGACTCCTTGTAAAAAGGTGTCAGTTTTGTTGCCAGATAGAAGGGTAAAAAACCAATTATCACATTTTTACTGGCAAATGAGGTTCCCATAGAATGAGTCCACAGTTTGTTTGCTCTACTGCCCTCTCGTGGGAGAGCCAAGGTCCGGCTCCTCCACGCCCAGCGTCGCGCCTGCAAGCGGCGGGCAGTCGACTGCTGCCACTAGCAGCAGTAGATGGCTACTGCTGCTTGAAAGTGCGTGGGGGCAGCAGTGGAGCGGCTATGCATGTGTATGTTGACTTCGCACCGCACGTAGCCAACCTACTTTGTCTTTGTGTACTACAATGCAGAGCCCCCCCCCCTCCTTGCCCCCCCCCACCTTGCCCCCCCCCCCCCACCTTGCCCCCCCCCCACCTTGCCCCCCCCCCACCTTGCCCCCCCCCCCACCTTGCCCCCCCCACCTTGCCCCCCCCCTCCTTGCCCCCCCCCCGTCCCGTACCTGTCTCCCATGCGCGGCGCCTCGGCATTCTGCGGAGGCGCCGTCCAGCTCTGTCGGACCGCCTGGGACCTCTCTCCTCCTCGCTTCTTGCGCAGGGGCACGGGCACGTGCGGCGAGGCGGCGGCGCCGTGCGGCAGGTAGTGGTTGAACTCCACCGTGGGCTTGGCGTCGTACTTCTGGATGTCCCGCATGGTGGCGCTGGGTGGCGCTGGGTCTAGGTGGTGCAGCAGCTGGCGTGGCGACACGCAGCCCTGCAGCGTGCCCAACACAGCAATCGCAATGCCGTCATTTGGTGCTACGGCTACCTCGTCATCAGTGCCATGATGATTGTAATCATGATTATCGTGATGATGATTGTCACCATGATGATTGTGATGATGATTATAATCATTATTGTGATGATGATTATTGTGATGATTATTATTGTGATGATGATGATTATTGACGACGCTTGGTAGCACAACGGTTGCTGTTGTGACGGTGGAGGTGGGACTGGTTATTTTGGCGAGCCACGCTAACACGGCAACTTACAGAGCCTTCCCCGCCAGCCCCCATAGGGGTCACGGTGGAATCGTGGAGGGGGGGGGAGAGACGACCGCCCAGAGCCCCGCAGACGTCAGGGCCGGGATGGTACCCACAACGACCTCCTGCATAGCAGGCGAGGTAGTTAACATCTCCTGCCACCACGTCACTGGGGCCTCTCTGGGCACGCATGCTGGGCAGAGAAGGACCCGGCTTGGCCAGCCCATCGGGATCTGGGGCCTCAGCGGCGCTGGCTGAAGTGTCTCCGCCACGGCCATGGTGAGCACCCGGACAGAGTTACAATCAGAATGATAATATTCATACTGGAGGATTCCGATGAGCTATAAAGCGCTTTTCCCACAGATGTCCAGTAGGGGCACGGGGTAAGAACGTCACAACAACAAACACGAGACACGAACACGATAGGAGTGCAAAGTGCAAGAAATGTCAACAAATCACCGAAACAAATGAAACTGAACCATCGCCATGCTGCCAGGCGAAGCCCACCGAGGCATTAACTTGTTGTCCAGGAGCGGCCTGACCACCACAAGTGACGACTCAACAGGGGGGCAGGGGGGGGGGGGCGCCAGGCGCTCAAACCCAGGGCCTCGCACGTGGGCATCATGAACCCCCCCCCCCAACTTGAGAGAGAGAGGGGGGGGGGGGTCCGCTCCCCTCTGTATGGACGGCTGCACCGCAGTATTAATGGGGGCGGCTTCCTGGATTCGAACCGTGAACTTTTTGGAACAGCCATTATGAACCGGCTGACATCACAACATACGATGATGAACCCACTGCTGGACGAAGGCCTAGCTAAGCCGTCGCCATCACCTCTCACGATCCTGCCATGCAACAATAATAATCATTGCCATGCAATAATAATATAATTATGTTATTGACGACGATGTTTAAAACAACACAATTCTCTGAAATGTTTGTGCCCGTCAGCCACCAGCACTCACTTGAGCCCGTGGTCATCATCGTACGGCGCTCAAGTGAGAGCCCATCCTGACCGGTAGGGGGCAGCCACACGTGGCCGTCATGTCGAGGTCTGTTTTGCGATGACGTCAAGGACCTTTATGACGCTGGGGAAAATATTTAAAAAATCTTCATCCGACCCAAAATGAGAGTGGCGTTGTGTGGCCACGAGGGGGAAGCAGTCGCGTGGGGATGGACACAGGCACACGCCCCCGAAGTAAACTAAATGTGTTTTACATAACACAGGTGTCTTGGATACAAATGTGTCCTTAAACTCTCCACCATCCGACACAGCCAACTAGTTGTCACGTAAACAGAACGTGCCAATTCGTCACTAGTACAGCACTAACCGGTGTGTCGGAGAGCCAAGCCACAACATTTACAATCTGAGTACGACGTTTCGCCAGTAATTACAACTAGCTTCATCAGGCGGACAGACAGATTTGTGGAGAAATCCTCCTGTTTCGTTCCTTATATAGAGGGGTGTGATGACGTCCCTTGTGAGTCCTTCAGTGTCAGATGGTGATGGTGTGAGAAGTGAAATGTTAACGCAGCGCTGCAGTTGAACGGTGACAATGATGTACAAATCAACAGGGCTCTGAATGCCAAAACCGAATAAAATAACACGCGAGTTGAGACTGACCAAGTAATTTAAACTATTAAAGTACCGTTCATTGCGGGAGTAACTGATCAACTAGTCAGATTTTGGGAAAGATAAAACATCCGAGTCAGATTTGGCACGGTGCATAAAACACAGAAATTCACATCTGGCACAAGAGATGTGTTACCGCAGCTATGAACACGAGGTGTGTACCGGGTGAAGTGCTCTTGCGGCAAACGCGACGCTGGGCAGACAGGACGATCAGCACGAGACGAAGAGGACATCAAAGGAATATGGAACATTCCCAGATACAACTGTCAGCAGTAGCAGGACACGCGTGCCAGCAAGGACACTCAATTTTGATAATGTTGGAGTTCTGTGCAAAACTAGCTACTACTGGCCAAGACTAAGTAGAGAATCTATCGCAATTGAGATAAATAAAACTGAATTTAACCGGTCGGATAGCTACAGGATTAGCACTGCTTGCAAGCGAATCATCAAACAATGCAATGTTTAAATGCATTCCTCTACAGGTTCCCCACGCGTCAACAGTGATTACCTGCACGCCGCAGCCAACAACAGGTCCTGCTATTGTAGTGCACACAATCGACAGCAGGTACAAGATCAATGTGCGTGTGTAATGTACGCCGATTACCATAATCAATAACCCAATCGATGCCCATTGTCATTTACATGCATTCACTAACCCCCCCTCCCCCTTCGCACGTGAAGGGCTCACAAGTGACGTCAAGGAACGACTCGGGAGGATTTCTCCACGGATCTGGCTGTCGCCTGATGAAGCTGGTTGTAATTACTGGCGAAACGTCGTACTCGGATTGTGAATGTTGTGGATTTGCTCTCCAACACACAACCGGTTAGTGCTGTACTAGTATACTACACTATACACTACACTATACACTACGCTACTATACACTACACTACTATACACTACACTATACACTACACTATACGCTACACACTACACTATACGCTACACACTACACTACTATACACTACACTATACACTACACACTAGTGTTGTTAATTGGCACGTTCTGTTCACGTGACAACCCTTACTCATTGGCTGTGTCGGGTGGTGGCGGGTTTAATGACACATTTATATTTCCCGATCTGACCCCAAAAAAAAATATTATGGATGATATTGGTAGCGAAAGCCTACGTGTTAAACTAAATATATTATAGGCGACGTTTCAGGCAATGACCCTTAGATAGATAGGCCGGAGTGACTGCGTGAATATTAGTTGGAGGCTGTAACCGCTGCAGGGAAATTGTTTGTCCTACCGAAAACCAATACTCGATTTGAACATCTCAGAGCTGGAATTGAACTACAAGTAAACACAGGAGGCAGAGGCAGTCGTTGGTGACCATCAACTCGCCACGCTCGAGACCGGTGCCTGAGACCTGGAGTCGAACTCGGGTCCCTCCGCATTGCTGGCTGAGCGTCTCTTGCCCCTGAACCCCCAGGACGTGATTATATGAAGACGCATGATCAGGAGGGTCCCGCCCTGGGGTATGTTTTGCAAACGTCTCAGTGAGTGAGCGAGTGTGAGTGTGTGTATGTATGTGTATGTGTGTATCAGCGTGTATATGTATGTATCTGTCTCTGTGTGTATCTGTATGTGTATCTGTCTCTGTATGTGTGTGTATTTGTGGTATGTGTGTGTATGTGTGTATCTGCGTGTATATGTATGTATCTGTCTCTATGTGTATCTGTGTGTGTGTATCTGTGTGTGTTTGTGCGTGTATCTGTCTCTGTGTGTATCTGTCTTTGGCCTGGCACAAGCGTCGTGTTGACGTCAGAGCTACTTAGTGGCGAATGGCGGTTGTTGTTGTTATGTCTTTGTGTGTCTCTCTGTGTGTGTATCGGTGCGTGTGTATATCTGTGTGTGTGTGTCTGTATCTGTGCGTGTGCCAAGTGTGCTGCAGTAGAAGACTTGTAGCTACAGAGTTTGTTAAGTATCAGAGAATAATCGAGCTGTGTGCAACTGCTCAAAGTCAGACTCCAGTTTACTCGCCCAGAAAACCGGACTCGACCAGATTCCCGCGAACCGCGCAGTTCGTCACCACGCGCGTTGTGGCCGCGGGGACTCGGATGAGAACAAATTCGTTCCTTTTAATTGGGTGATATCATAATGCGCAGCCGGTGTGAAGATGCATGCATGAGACCGGTTCTTCAAGAAATCACCCTTTAATAACGCGCGCCTGGTATAATTCACATTGTTCTGCCTGCCTATGAGACGCCCCGATAAATCAACGCGGTCGTGAATCATCGCACCAAGATTGCAAAACCATCTTTCCCAGGCATCGCTTCAAAGAGAATTGATCTCTATTCACCTCGCCCGTTTATAGTCATGTTTTAATTGAGTTAAATAATGAATGAATAATATGTTGTCTTTATTTGGCAATCTACCGCTGAACGATGGCCTCCTCCCCGCCCTGTGCCGGTCACAGGCGCTGTTTGGCCAAACTTCACCGTGCCGGTCACTTTGAGTTGGCCAGACACGAGGAGGCCCAGGTGCACGTGTCCATCGCCGTGGCCGGGAATCGAACTCGGGTGGCCAGGTTCGTGGGGCGCAAATGTGCTAACCACTGCGCCACCCACACAAGCACTGCACACGACACAAGGTGTCGTGAATGCAGGAAGGCCTCCCCGAGTCTCAAGACTCTCTCCCAGGAGGGTGCTGCTACACTGCGGATGTTTGGCCACTCACTTTCACAATGGGCGTTTGTCTCCACGCGGGGTGGAGTGTTCAGGGAGATGACTTGGCACGCACACGAGGAGGGGACGTTTCAATCGATCGGGTCCTACTTGCTGTTCTGCGAACCAGGCTCAGCAGCAGTGCTGGCCATTAATTGATCCACAAAGAGAATGATTGTGCCCAGACCCAGGGCTCGAACTCATGACTTCACTGGTGGTGGCTCACTGTCCCCGACGTGGCGGCGACGCAGTGCTGAGCTCACCTCGCTATGAACCCCGAGACTTGGATTTGATTCCCAACTCCTTCACTAGCCCACACTGCCCAGCGTGAGAGGAAGTATGGTCAAACAGCCCTCGTGACCACCATGAAGTGAAGAGACAGGGTATGAAGACAGGGATATGGATTATTGTTGCTGTTATTATTGCTAGTATGGATTATTATTGCTGTTGTTGGATGTTTGAGACGCCAGGACGCGGGGCACGAACCCGCGTCCTCTCAGCCTCTGACCATCACGAGCCCTCTTGGCGAGCCACAGAGACACCCAGGCCACGGGTCTCATCCGAGCGTCTTAGTTCCGCGTCTGTGCCTCTGGACCCTGACGAGCAGGTTCGGGACGCAGCAGGGCGAGGGCTGCGTGCTGCCAACCTCCTCCCCCGTCGGGGTCTCGGCCAACATCCCGACACGGCAGCTGGGCCCGGCACGGTGCCCGCGCGCCCTGGATCCCCGTCCACGCACTCGGTGCGGCGCAGGGCGACGTGAGCCACCGCGGCACGCGACCCCGACCCCCCGTCCTTACCCGCGTGAACAAACACGCGTTGAGATTATTTAGATGAATTTGCGGCTATGAATGTTCAAGTGATGGGCCACTTTCTTTAGTCATCATTTGTGGCCAGGTCGCTTCTGAGATGTAAGTTAATAGTTGAGTAGGCTTTGCCTGGTAGGTTGGGGATGGTTTCGTGTTGTGTTATTTATCTTTCTTGTACTTTGCACCACTAACGTGTTTTTGTGTTGTTTGCTGCTGTAACGTCCTCCGCTATTAATACATATTCTCATTCCGAGTCCACCGCTCGCGCGCACGTGACTCGGCCCTTCGGGATCGATGCGAGCGGGCAGCAGCTCCCAGTCTCCGTGACACGACCGGCTGTGAGACTCACAGGGGGGTCGCGTGGGGGGTCGCTGCCGCATGTCACGGCCAGGGGGGCGCAATCATTCCAGGGGGGGCAGTCGGCCACGATGGGGAGCCCCCCCCCCAATCGAGAGGTAAACAAGTCACAACAAAGTGTTCTTTGCTTAGAAGAATGTACCTGCGGCCTACCATGGCGATCGCTCACCTGGCTACCGTCGCAGCAGCAGCAGCAGCTTGCCACTGGGAGGAGGGGGGGGGGGGTCCCTTTCGAAAGTGTCAGGTGAGATGCGAGTCGCTGTGAGCTGCACGGCTGCATTGAAACAAGGGGTCATGTGCATGCGAAGGATGCTGCTGATGCTGCTGCTGATGATGCTGATTCTTGTAGCCAGCTTGCATCCCTGCTAAGGCCCTCCGAGACCTCACGAGATTGGATCTCCTCCGAGCAAACTCGTGGCCATCTCTGCGTGGTCCACCAACCCTGCCCAGGCTACGGCCCTTGACCAGGCTCGTATGGGTTCTTCTTACCCTGTTGCCCTTTTCAACGGCCAGGTATTTATGGCCACGTGGCTTATCTGCATTGTGCAAGGCGTGCGTGTCAGTACGTTTAAGGTGTGTAAATGCGTGTGCGTGCGTACGTGCGTTCATGTCTATGTTTAGGTGTTTACATGTGTGTGTGTGTACGTCCATGTGTATATACTTGTTGTGTTTATGTGTAGGGGTGTGTGTGTACGTCCATGTGTATACACTTGTGTGTATGTGTAGGGGTGTGTGTGTGTACGTCCATGTGTATACACTTGTTGTGTGTATGTGTAGGGGTGTGTGTGTGTACGTCCATGTGTATACACTTGTTGTGTGTATGTGTAGGTGTGTGTGTGTACGTCCATGTGTCTACACTTGTTGTGTACATGTGTAGTAAGTAGCAGAGGAGACGATGTCGAAGTTGAGACACACTGTTTATTAACTCCGGGACAGATACAATAGTTGAAGGGGTATCGGCCCCTTCACCCGTACTATGGGAAACCCACCCTAGTACTAAGCCCTCTGTCCTGTCCCCCAGTCCTCCTCTACTGGGCTACGGGAGGCTGACTGATCTGGCCCTGGCAAGCACAGATCTCGGCACCAGCTAACCAGCCTTGCCCTGACAAGGGCAGCGGTCTGGAAGCTCCTGGGCCGCGCCACTGGCTTACCCGGCTCGGCCCTTATAAGGACGGCGAGACCGGGGAGTCCCAGGGCCTAATCTCCGAGTCTTGGATCTTCACTGGTCAGCTTCGTGTCGAACTCCCCTCGAGCTCTTTGGGTTCCACCTTTTATAGGGATCGCCTCCAAGGGCTGGGGGCGTGGGCAATAACTGATGCGGACG
>NC_083837.1:120169-292669 GCF_015708825.2 Lethenteron reissneri | reverse complement strand
GGGCCTCACCTAGGTCGACTCGGTCTCAAATGAGTACCTGGTGCGGTGTGTAAATATCGCCACTGCGGAGACGAAGGCGGTCAGGCGTGGTGCTGACCCCCCACCCCTCGTGTGCCACAGTGCCGGCCTTCGTAGATCGTCGCTAACAGCAGCACTTGCCCCAAGTCCGTGAAGGCTACACGGGGGGGGGGGGGGGGGGGGTGGCCAAGTGGTTCGCGCACTTCGCTACGAATCTCACCGCCCGAGTTTGATTCCCTCTCGATCCCAACCATCGGTGGCGAATATCTCGCGCCGAGTTCGACTCGGTCTGGAATGAGCAACTTGAGCGCTGAACACGTCGCTACAATGGACGAAGGCAACTATTTTAGTTTACTATTGTTTAGTTTTTACCAGGTAAGGGCCCACCGAGCTATGTAGCTCTCTTGCGGAAGCGACCTGGCCACACATGATATCTCAATTATTTCGATTTAAAGCTTTCGTGACTGCAGGGATTCATCTTCTTGGTTCTTTCGGTAAAGTCACGTAGAAGGGAAGTAAGAAATAATAAAAATGAAACATAATAAAATATTTTATTATGTTTTATTTTTTATTATTTTATTACTTCCCTTCTACGTGACTTTACCGAAAGAACCAAGAAGATATCTCAATTATTACTTATAGTAGCAGTCAAATACTTTAAAACGTATGATTCTAATTGTGGATAGAAAAACCGGAGGACCCGGAGAAAAATGCACATAACCACGGAGAGAGAGACACGCAAACTCCAAATATATGGCAGGCGTCAGGGTCGGGATCGAACCCACGACCTCCTGTATACCAGGCGAGGTAGTTAATATCTCACCATAAAGAGAGAGACACGCAAACTCCAAATATACAGCAGGGTCGAGATCGAACCCACGACCTCCTGTGTACCAGGCGAGGTAGTTAATATCTCACCATGAAGAGAGAGACACACATACTCCAAATATACAGCAGGGTCGAGATCAAACCCACGACCTCCTGTGTACCAGGCGAGGTAGTTAACATCTCACCATGAAGAGAGAGACACGCATACTCCAAATATACAGCAGGGTCGAGATCGAACCCACGACCTCCTGTATACCAGGCGAGGTAGTTAACATCTCACCACGAAGAGAGAGACACGCAAACTCCAAATATACAGCAGGGTCGGGATCGAACCCACGACCTCCTGTGTACCAGGCGAGGTAGTGAACATCTCCTAGCCACCGTGGCGACAAAGGCGGGCGGGCGTGGTGCTGTGAGTCGGTGTGTTTAGGTATTTGACTGCAACGCTTCCGATTGCTCTCGTGTTCCTGTAGCCGCGTGCGGCTCCGTGAGCTGCGAGTTGTGACGATCAATGCGCTACTACGCACAGCGAGGGAGCGAGAGTCGGAGTGGAATCGTCTGGACGAGGCTCCCTCCCGGGTGACATTACGATCGGAATTAAGCCACGGGCTGCTGTCGACGTTCGTGCACACGTCAGCCGACACGCCGCCAAGACCCCCGTCACTTGGAATGGTTACGCACACCGGGACCCACGCCTGTCCCACCACGTCAGCATACGGAGACATTTCGTTAAAGCAGCCCATGAGCAGCCGCACAGCTCTCAGGCGCGAGCACAACTTCAGCAGCATTGGTTCAAATCGTTCCTTCTAGATTTTAAGCTTTCGTGGCTGCAAGGATTCATACTCTTAGTTCTTTCGGTAAAGTCACGTAGGTAAAATTAATAAAAATAAAACAATAAAAATCACGACGTTTCGGAGGCAACACAAGCTTCCTACGTGACTTTACCGAAAGAACTAAGAGTATCAAATCGTTCCTGTTGCCTCTAAACGCACGGCAGTCCAAGCGAGCCTGGCGGCCGATGAGACGTTGAATGTCGGAACGGATGCGGACTTCTGCTCGTGTGGAGCCGCTGCTCGCCGAAATAATTGCACTCCCAGAAGGCCGCGCGGCTGATGAGATGTGTAATGGAGGTTGAACAGATGTGGGACGGAGGCATATACTGTCTACTTCGTTATATAATAAATAACGAAGACATGAAACGTAATAACAGGTTGTTTTTTACTGTCACAGACAGGTTATAAATATCTTGACATTTCTGCTGCCACGTGCCTCCTCACGGGAGGATTCCTCTGCGCTTTTTTAATTATTAAATATAAAACTATGTTGTTTTATTTGAGCACTTAAGGCCCCACTGAGCGATATTGCTCTTTTTTTCCAGAAGCGACAGAAATGATCGCTCAACCAAGTGGATTATCATCACCACGTGGACATTTCTAGCAACCAAATACTCGTAAACGCGTGATCTTCATTCTGAATGTGGATGAAAAAAACCGGAGGACCTCGAGAAAAATCCACGCGACCACGGGGTGAGAGAGACACGCAAACTCCAAATATGCAGCAGCAGCAGGCGTCAGGGTCGGAATCGAACCCACGGCCTCCCTCATACCAGGCGAGGTCATTAACATCTCCTAGCCACGGCGGTTGCGACGTGGGCGCAGCAGAGATGGAATGAGGCGAGGGAGTGGCAGGGCTGTGGCTCAACCAAACTAAATTTAAATAAATAAAAATACCTATTTTTACTTTAGCAGCTAAGGCCCACTGAGCCGTAGAGCTCTTCTTGTTCAGAAGCGACCTGGCTATCACGTGATAGCTCAACGAAGTGGCTTCTCATCGCTTGCGGGAATTTATAGCAGCAAAATGCTGTACTCTAAAGCAGAGGGGTAGTAGACGATGATTTGAAGATCTGGGTGCAAAAGATTGAAGGGAATGGGTTGAGGATCTGTCGGACCAAGGCGGAGTATGTGGTGGCAAATTTCAGTGGAAAAATGCAGAAGGAGGATTGCAAATTGGAAGTGGCCAGTGCATGAAGAGAAACGAGTTTCAGTAGCTGGGTGAAACGACGTGGTGCTGATGGGTCACTGGAAGGAGAGATGAGGACAAGGGCTGGGTGGCTGAAATGCCGAGAGATGACCGGTGTGGTGTGTGATAAAAGGCTCCCAGTTTGGTTGAAGGGAAAAGTGTGTAGTGTATAGTGCAGTTTAGAGTAATGTATAGTGTAGTGTATAGTGTAGTGTAGAGTAATGTATAGTGTAGTGTATAGTGTAGTGTAGAGTAATGTATAGTGTAGTATAGAGTACAAGACGATGGTGAGGCCGGTGCTGCTGTATGGGGACCGAGTGCTGGGGCACAAGAAAGAGGGAGGACGAAGCGGTGACAGAGGCGAGGGTGTGGCGGTGGGTGTCGGGTCCGACAAGGAAGGACAGGGTGAGGAATGAAGAAGTGAGAGATAGACTCGAGGTGGTAGAGATCCCGGAGAAGGTGAGAGAGAGAGAACACACTGATTGTGGTTCGGTCATGTTGACAGACGGCAGCAAAATGATGTGGCTCAGAAGGTGCAAGTGATGCAAGTGGAAAGAAAGAGATCAAGAGGAAGAATAAAGAAGACGAGATGGGGGGGGGGGGGGGGCGATGTGGTGCGAAAGGACCGTGGTGGGCTGAGGAGCGGAACGAGAGATGGGGCAGGACAGGGCAGCGTGAAGAAGGTTGGCAAGGACAGTGGAACACCCACGTGAGTGGGACACACGTGGAAGAAGAAGAGAATGAATAATGTCCACTACTAGAAGCGTGATTCCAAATGTGGAGGGGAAAACCTGGAGGACCCGGAGACAAATCCACGCGACCACGAAGAGAGAGACCCGCAAACTCCAAATATAGAGCAGCAGGCGTCAGGGCCGGGGTGGAACCCACCACGACCTCCTGCATAGCAGGCGAGGGAGTTAACATCTCCTGCCACCACGTCACTGGGGCCTCTCTGGGCACGCATGCTGGGCAGAGAAGGACCCGGCTTGGCCAGCCCATCGGGATCTGGGGCCTCAGCGGCGCTGGCTGAAGTGTCTCCGCCACGGCCATGGTGAGCACCCGGACAGAGTTACAATCAGAATGATAATATTCATACTGGAGGATTCCGATGAGCTATAAAGCGCTTTTCCCACAGATGTCCAGTAGGGGCACGGGGTAAGAACGTCACAACAACAAACACGAGACACGAACACGATAGGAGTGCAAAGTGCAAGAAATGTCAACAAATCACCGAAACAAATGAAACTGAACCATCGCCATGCTGCCAGGCGAAGCCCACCGAGGCATTAACTTGTTGTCCAAGAGCGGCCTGACCACCACAAGTGACGACTCAACAACAGGGGGGGGGGCACCAGGCGCTCAAACCCAGGCCACTCGCACGTGACCATCATGAACCCCCCCCCCCAACTTGAGAGAGGGGGGGGGGTAGAGCGGTGATTGGTGGCTGCCACCACCAGAGCCTCCTGGGAGAACGCGGCAGAGCCACTCTGGGCCCCGTGTGACCCGTCCAGTCGCATTCGTCCATTGATTTGTCCTTTGCAACATTTAAAGACTCAAGTTTAGTCATCGGCCGTGGTCGATCCACTGCTGGCTGGAGGCCTCCCACAAGCCCCTTCCAGCTCGCCAACAATTCCGCGATGTGGACGATCCACCTCGCGGCTGATTTCAGCGTTCCGTCTCCGCAGGCGACGTCCCTGCGCCCAGCGCCGCGCTCTTGTTCCGCCGCCCTCTCGGCCCGTGCTCAGCGTGCGCCCCGCTTCTGTTTATAAACTACAACTGCAAACAGGCGATCTTATCTCGACCTGCGCCACCACGACCGCTATCTCCCCCCACCCCCTGCCTGCCGCACCTGACAGCGTGAGGCGGGCATCATTGCGCGGAGGGGTCAGCTGTGGTCACCCCACTGATTTATCTCACTTTATCATCCTTACCCCATTACTTATTTACCCACGAAAGTCACAGGCGAGTTTGTTGTTTTACTCTGCAGGGTTCTGCTCCGTCGGGATGTTTTGACCGCACCAACGGCGCTGTGAAGCGTCACTTTCTCGAGCATTCTCCCGCCGGCGATGTTGACACGGTGCACCAGCTACTCAGTTGAGGCCAAGTCGACCTAGGGGAAGGACCGGTTCGGGGAATCGAACTCGGAAATGCCGAGTTCGTCGCGCAGCGCGCTAACCACTGCGCCACCGCTCCTACAATACCAACACCACGCCCTTCTCCATGAAGCGACCTCACCACGGCGCCTGTGCCAGGCTAGGTGCACGTTCATGCCGCCACGTGAAGTGTCGAAGGCTCGCTGACAGGAGGTCACGGGACAGACCCAGCAGGTGCCATGGGTTGGCTGACTGAGATGACTGACAGATACACCACCAGCTGTACCTCCCCTACTGTGCCAACTTGCTCTATTTTATCCGCCCTGCGCTCCGTTCGTGGTTGTGAGCGTCGCTCCGCTGCCCTCCTTTGTTGTTGGAGGGCGACTGCCCGAGTCTCTCCGTGAGGCACGGGCGTGTCCACTGCAGGTGGCAGAGGGCCAGGATTGCAAAACCTGTGCACGTCGTTTCCACGAAACTCGCCGCTATTTAATCTCTCTCGAATGTCCGCGCGTCATTTCCCCACCTCCGTCTCCCCCCCCGCCCCCCCCCTACGGGGCCCTGCCGCTCGACTCCACAGCGCTGCCCGCGAGAGGCGGCGTCTCGCTGTGAGAGCCGCCCGCGAACTCACCCCCTGACCCCCTGACCCCCTCACCCCGTGGTGAGCGGCGAGGTGAGTAAGAGTCGCTCCCCTAACCCGAGCGAGTGGATGGGGGTATGAGGGTCGCCCTTGAACTCACGGTGAGAGCGAGTGGGTGAGCGAAAGTCGCTCCCCAACTCACACCACTCGCGGTGTGGGAGCTCACAACGGTCACGATCGGCTTCATTCTGTTTGTCTGCGTACATTGGGGCTTGGTGGCTGGGTGGGTGGCTGGCTGGGTGGAGGTTTAAACGACACAATTGTGGCCAGATGATTTACGCGGCATCACCCGACAGAGCATCCATGACGATCCGTGGCAATGGTCTGCAGAAAGCTCCTCCCTGGGCGCCCCAACGGGTGCCTGGGCTTCGTCTGCGCAGCCGAGGGCGCGTGTGGACGTGGCTCTGCTGCTGCTGCTCGGGAACGAGCGATGGGTGTGGGGGGTGTGGGGGGTGTGTGGGGGGTGTGGGGGGTGTGGGGGGGAGCAAAGTTCGACACTGGCGCTGGGGAGCGCCAAGCAAAGCCGCCGGAGATAACAAAACACAATCCTCGCCGAGCCAACGGCCGCTGCTTTGCAACAAAACAAGTGCCCTCGTCTCCTGGATACTGCTGCGTGAAATTTTGATAAATAATAAATAAAGACACACGCGCAGTGAGCGGGGTGACGGAAGGTGAAGGTCGAGAGGTCATCGCGACTTCGATATCGCTTCCTTCCGTTGGTTGACCCCGCTGGTTTGTCGCGTGTTCAGCTACCGACCTCAGAAGACCATTCTCACAGTCTCAGCGTCATCATCACCACTCAATCATCATCATCGTCATCTGGAGAATCACCACCACCATCTGTGTCATCACCACCACCATCTGTATAATCATCATCACCACCACCATCTGTATAATCATCACCACCACCACCATCTGTATAATCATCACCACCACCACCAGCAGCATCATCATCATCATCACCACCACCATCTGTATAATGATCACCACCACCACCACCACCATCTATATAATCATCATCACCACCACCATCTGTATAATCATCACCACCACCACCAGCAGCAGCAGCAGCATCATCATCATCATCATCACTTTCGTTATCATCATCATCATCACCACCGATTATATCTTTATCACCGCAATCGTCACCACCATCAACACGACTACCATCATCACCACTACGACTACCCTCACCACCTCCAATCACCACTTCCACCACCAAGACCACCAAGACAAAGACTGAGACTCGACTAAAGTTCCATGGGACGAGGCGTGTGTCGGGGCAGAGGGAATTCTGCCCGCGGTGGCCGCTCTGTGAGCCACGACCGGGAAACTCGGACGCGTGGGGGACACGGGAGCTCGGAGCTCTCCACGTGAGGACATCATTATCAGGATCATCATCATCAGCTGCAGCAGCAGCAGCAGGCTGTGCGCTACACGGCCGGGAGGTGCAGCGCGGCTCTCCAGCTGTGATGAGTCCAGCGTGGGGCCATTCAAAGGACATTCGCAGAAGAATATCCATGGAATTACGTTGGGTTATTTTGAAAATCTTAAATTCCGGATCTATATTCGGAGTTATCACCAAACATTCCCATCATTACGATCATTGTCATGATCATTATCGCTATCATAATATAATAATCATTGTCATCATTATCACCACAATCATCACCATCATGTCGATCACGATGAACATGATCGAGAAGATGGTGATCTTAATCGTGGTCTTCATGGATTGTAATCATCATTGACATCACCATCATCGTCGGCGTTATTATCACCGCCATTCGCCACCAAGTGACGGCGACGTCACCACGGCGCCCGTGCCAGGCCAGGTGCACTTTGAGGCCACGTGAAGTGTCGAAGGCTCGCTAACAGGAGGAGGTCACGGGACAGACCCAGCAGATGCCGTGAATTGGCTGGCTGAGATGACTGGCCGATGCACCAGATACTGTGCCAACGCCGCATTTTATCCGCCCGGCGCTCCACCACCAGTATCACCAATAATCACCATCATCACGACTACCACCAATAATCACCATCATCACGATTACCACAATCACCACCATCATCACGATTACCATCAATCACCACCATCATCACGATTACCACAATCACCACCATCATCACGATTACCACCAATCACCACCATCATCACGATTACCACAATCACCACCATCATCACGATTACCACAATCACCACCATCATCACAATTACCACCAATCACCACCACCATCATCACGATTACCACAATCACCACCATCATCACAATTACCATCAATCACCACCACCATCATCACGATTACCACAATCACCACCACCATCATCCGTGCTCACGGCGGTCGTGGCAGCCGAGAAGTCTCATGATACCAAAGCCAACGTCTGCCCTGCTCAATTACAATATACATTCAGAAATCATCGAGCCCCACTGGACACAAACAACAACAACTTGACGTTGCCCTCGTGGACAAAGCGTTACGAGACTCAGCGAGGCTTTGCTGAGCGAACAAGCGGCGGTGACGAGAACAGTTTTACAGGAACTGATCCACGGTTGGTGTTGTTCACAGCAACGAGGTTCACTGGGTTCGTCGCATCCGCAGGCTTCTCGCAGCACTCCGAGAGCTCAAGGGCCGTCTGCTCCTGGGAGAGGCTCGGCGGGGCTTTTGCCAGCGCAGGTGCCACGCGTTGGGACGCTTTTGCCGAGAGAAACGATCCGAGTCGTTAAATACAGGGCGCTTCAAAAGGAAATGTCAACACTTATATGGGACTGTCGTTCTCAATGGACATAAAAGAACGGATAATACTACACTGTAACATGATAACAAATGTAAGTTAATAGCTTGGCAAAGTCAAAGTCTCCACTTGCTCGCCGTCGTTGTCAACGCGTGCCAGGAACCTTCTCCAGGTGGTCTCCAGAGCCCGGAGGCTGCACATTTATTGTGGTTGTTGTTGTTGCAAATCCTCACAAGTGTTAGCACATGTTTGTGAAGCGCTCTGTATATTAAAGTCTCTTCTTGAGAACTCTGCTCTGTGAACGGCCCCTCAGCCCCGCACGCGTCCTGCCGCGTCCCCTGGGGGCTCGGCTGGACACTTCGGAGTCGTCGTCGTCGGTCTTTCACGACCAATATTATCCATAGTCGTTGTTTTGTGGGTTAAATCGCGTACATACAACTGTGTCGTTGAACCCGCCACCACCCGACACAGCCAATTAGTGAGGGTTGTCACGTAAACATAAAACGTGCCAATTCGTCACGAGTACAGCACTAACCGGAAACCCACAACAACATTTTCAATTACTGCTTATTTCCTCGCTTTCCATACAGGGCGGTGGCGCTTTGGTGATATCTACGGATGCCACGCGTCTCTACGAATGTAAATCACGATGTATCACCAACAATAATGGTAAAGAGCAATAATGACGATGATCGTACAGCACCGCCAGCAGACCTGTCACCGTTATCACGAGCGCAGATCCAATCGCCTCACCTGGCTCGTTCAAGGTGCCGCCGCCTGGAACGTGAACTCGGGGATGTTCCTCTCGCTCGCTCTCCTGTCCGTGTGGTGGTGGTGGTGGTGTGTGATGGTGGTGGTGTGCGATGGTGGTGGTGTGTGATGGTGGTGGTGTGTGATGGTGGTGGTGTGCGATGGTGGTAATGATGATGGTGGTGATGGTGCTGCTGCTGCACCTGTTCTGAACCGCGGGCTGTCGGTGGGTGTGGCGCTGCGACTCGCAGGTGGCTGTGGTGGCGATGACGACGCTGAGGGGGTAGGGTCCCGTGGGCTGCAGGGAGGAGGAGGAGGAGGTGGAGGAAGGGGAGGTGGAGGAGGGGGAGGGAGTAATTGTGGCTGAGATGACGTAATAGTTGACACGGGGAGCGGGGTTTAAAGTGGAGGTGTACACAACAACAACAGCAGCAGCCGCCATTCGCCAATGAGACGACTGACTAATCGACCGACGAATCGACTGACTAATCGACTGACTAATCGGCTCACTGACTAATCCTTGCCAACTGCTTTCCCGGCCTCACACTGAGAAGCAAAGACAAAGGTCCCGCGTGACAGACTGTTGGGGCAAGTGCTGTTAGCGAGTAGCACCTATGACTGCCGGGATGGCACACGAGGGGGTGGGTGGCCAGCATCACGCACGGTCGCATTTGTCTCCCCGCACCGGGTTATTCACTTGGGGCTGAGTCGACCTAGGGGAAGCGGCCCAGGACCGGTTCGGATAGTCGTCACTGGGCTCCCCACGGCCCCTGCCGCTCACGGCAGGTGGAGGAGGCGCGCCTCGCCCTGCGCGAGTAAACACGCGGCCCCGCCCGGCGCTGCCGCGCGCGCTCCGCACATTCCGCGCGGCTATTCATAGAGACACGCGCAGAGCGCTGAGCGCTGGGCGCTGCGTGGGGGCCGCGGGCGCTTTGTTGTGACAGGGGCGGCGATTGCGCAACGACCCCGCCGCATTGCCGTGGATCCGCAGCGCTTCCGCTCGCAGGAGGTCGTGGGATCGATGCCGACCCTGATGATGGCTCCTGCTGCTGCTGTATATTTGGAGTTTGCGTGTCTCTCTCTGTCATCATCATCACGGTGGCTAGGAGATGTTAACTACCTCGCCTGGTCTACAGGAGGTCGTGGGATCGATGCCGACCCTGACGCCGGCTGCTGCTGCTGTATATTTGGAGTTTGCGTGTCTCTCTCTGTCATCGTCATCATCATCACGGTGGCTAGGAGATGTTAACTACCTCGCCTGGTCTACAGGAGGTCGTGGGATCGATGCCGACCCTGACGATGGCTGCCGCTGTATATTTGGAGTTTGCGTGTCTCTCTCTGTCATCATAATCACGATGGCTAGGATATGTTAACTACCTCGCCTGGTCTACAGGAGGTCGTGGGTTCGATCCCGACCCTGACGCCTGCTGCTGCTGCTGTATATTTGGAGTTTGCGTGTCTCTCTCCCCGTGGTTGATTGGATTTCTCTCCGGGTCCTCCGGTATTCCCCTGCACGTTTAGAACCAACGTCACACATTTAGAGTGTTTGGGCCGCGAAACATTTCTACGCGATGACGACAATCCACTTGGTTGAGGCATCATTTGTGGCGGCCAGGTCGCTTCTGAAATGCCGAAATGACGTGGAACGGTGATGGATGTGGGGCGCATTGCACCTTGTCACGTGACCCACAAACAATCCACGTCTCGCGAAATCTTTCTGCAGTGGAACGGCGACAGAGCCCCCCCCCCCCCCCCAACGGGACCCTCTACAATGCCTTCCTGCGGACCCCCCCAACACCCCGCACGGAATGCGCCCTGACCGTCCGCCTTCCTCTCGAGAAGCGAACAAGCGGCCTCGGTTTAAACAAAAAAAGAAGAAGGCGACGAACTTTCGACTCAAACCGGGAGCTCCGGTGTAGCGAGTTGAAGTGTCGCAGCCCGCCGGGTCGCCAGCGACGTGCGCGCAGAGAGAGCCACGGGGGGCCGCGCTGAGGCCGAGAGGCTGAGACGCAAACACAAAGACCCCCCCACCCCCCCCGTAGCTTTCACAGACTGCTGGGCAAATGCTGCTCGTAGCGAGCAGCGCCTACGAAGGCCGGCACTGTGGCACACGAGGGGGTGGCTGACTAAGCACCACGCCCGGCCGCATTTGTCTCCCCCGTGGTGAGGATTCTACACATCGCATGGGTTACGCTGAGTCGACCTACGGGAGGCCCAGGACCGGTTCAGATAATCGCCGCTGGTGTCCGTGAGCGGGAACCGAGCCCGGGTCGCCTGGTTCGTAGCGCGGCGTAGCGCTAACCGCTGCGCCACCGCTCGAACAAAGATGCCTGCACTGACTGAGACCCCCCCCCTCCCCCCACTCGTCACGTTCGCCGTGCGGAGAAGTCAGAATCAGAATCTTCATGGAGACTGCAGGAGGAGGAATCCGATGACCTACGAAGCTCTTTGTCACCGATGTCCAGTGGGGGGGGGGGGGGGGGCCACGTGGGCAGGACGTCGGCCAGAGGCCACGGAGACCTCCGCTGGGAGAGACTCGAGAGCGAGCGGCAGGCGAGGGGGTGATCGCGCCCCCTGGCATAGCCCGCGCCCCCTGGCATAGCCCGTCCCCCGAGGAGATGGAGCGATGGAATGACGAGCAAGATGGATCGTTGCATTGCGAGACTGCCAGAGGAGGTGGCGATGGCCTGAAGAGATGGCGTGGTGGCGGCGAGCTGAGCCAACCCACCCCCAGTGGGGACTTGAGCTCACGCCCTTCAGCTGTGAGTCAGCTCCCTCTCTCCCCTCTCTCTCTGGGCGCATTGCCAGTGCTGTCAGCCTGTCGCTCGCAATCGCGTGGACGTCGTGAGAAGTCGTGTGGACGTCGTGAGAAGTCGTGTGGACGTCGTGAGAAGTCGTGTGGACGTCGTGATCAATTGGGGGTGGCCGAGCCGACACGTAACAAGGCCAAGTTCCCCGCACTCCGTGTAGCCTTAACACGCTGCTGGGGCAAGTGCTGTTAGTAGCGAGTAGCAGCAGCACCACCTATGAAGGCCGGCACTGTGGCACACGAGGGGTGGGTGGACCAGCACCACGCTCGGCCGCCTTTGTCTCCCCAATGGCGATGTTTACATATCGCACCAGGTTGTTCATTTGAGGCTGAGTCCACCTAGAGAAGGCCCAGAACCGGTTCAGATAATCGTCATTGCTGTTGGTGGCCGTGAGCGAGAAATCGAACTCGGGTCGCTGGGTTCGTAGCGCAGCATAGCGCTAACCACTGCTAGTTTGTATTGATTAAATTAATGTAATTTCCCGTCATAACGGGTTCATACAAATGTGTATTTAATGAAAAAGACTAACATTTAAGGACTGTATTGAATTTATTTAATCTAAAATGTTGAATCAGCACTTTGATGTCGGTGGGATGTGTGCACCTTGGCAAAGCAACGTAATGAAGCTGTCCATGGGGAAAAAACACAGATTCGTGGAGATAAAAGTCCAACATGCTCAGAACGTTGCCCTCGTGACGTATTGACAGTGATAGCAAACGCAGGACGACTGATTGGAAACCGTCTTCGCTTCAAAGCAAATGGAAAATTCACATCAGACGGTGGCAGATCAATTCTGGGAATGAAGACTCCATCTGCACGAGTGGATTCCGAAATGATTTCAGCCACAGCGACATGGCGGTGCATTGCACGCACCACCAGACCGCGTGCCATTGCACAAGTCCCTTTTTGGGGGTTGAGATTTCGAATCGGCTATGACAATGGTTCCTTACAAATACAACAATTCATGAGGTGGCATTGCCAGATGGTGTTTATAGCAGCCTGGTGTAAGAAGTGAGACTGGATAATGAGTGGCGTCGCTCGGATCCACGTCGCCTTACCCAGCCAGCAGCGCTACAGTGGCAGGCGTTAGGCACGGATCACCAGAACTATCGTGTTCAAAAACACGTCGGCAGTATGAAGATGCATTTCTAGATGTATCCATATGTGGGGACGTCAGGCGTCCGTGAAGGATGCCCAGGTGCAGTGCTGAAGACGCGTCTGCATTCCACGCGAGCAGAGGGCGCGAGCTCTCTCACTCTCTCTGCCCTCACTCTCACTCTCTCTGCCCTCTCACTCTCTCTGCCCTCTCACTCTCTCTGCCCTCTCTCTCTCTCTCGCTGTCGTCGGTTGAGAAGGAGGGTGAGGATGTGGGAGAGGAAGAGCCGTTGGTTTAAGCAAGGGAACGTGAAAGCCCGGACAACGCGCACACCGGACACTGACTGTGACGCGGTGGCGATGTGTTGCGTGACGATCAATGCAGTGTATGTTGTTGCCATAAAGGCATGTACATTGATTTGAATGCACGGAAAGTTTCCAGCGCAATTGGCGCTGGTGTAATAAAGTTTTAACAAGTCAAAAAAAAGTCTCTCTCTCGCTCTCTTTCTCTGCCCTCTCTCATTCTCTCTCGCTCTCTCTCTGCCCTCTCTCTCTCTCTGATCTCGAGTGCGAGACGAGAGCTCGCGAGGCCGTGGAGAGCGCGAGGCTGCGTCCCTGTGACGCTCGCGATTCTCACCGCGAGCGTCACAGCCCAGCAAGGTCAAGGGCGAGCGACAAGAGCTGTTCATGCCACCATCACCACCATCACCACCATCACTACCATCATAATCACCACCATCACCACCATCATAATCACCACCATCTCCACCATCACCATCATCACCATCACCACCATCACCACCATCACCACCATCATAATCACCACCATCACCACCATCATAATCACCACCATCTCCACCATCACCATCATCACCATCACCACCATCACCACCATCATAATCACCACCATCTCCACCATCACCATCATCACCATCACCACCATCACCACCACCACCATCACCACCATCACCACCATCACCACCACCATCACCACCATCACCACCATCACCACCATCACCACCACCACCATCACCACCATCACCACCATCACCACCATCATAATCACCACCATCACCACCATCACCACCATCACCACCATCACTACCATCACCACCATCATAATCACCACCATCACTACCATCACCACCATCACCACCATCACTACCATCATAATTACCATCATCACCACCATCACCACCATCATAATCACCACCATCACCACCATCACCACCATCACCACCATCACTACCATCATAATCACCACCATCACTACCATCATTACCATCACTACCATCACTACCATCATAATCACCACCATCACTACCATCACCACCATCACCACCATCACTACCATCATAATCACCATCATCACTACCATCACCACCATCACCACCATCACTACCATCATAATCACCATCATCACTACCATCACCACCATCACCACCATCACTACCATCATAATCACCATCATCACTACCATCACCACCATCGCCACCATCACTACCATCATAATCACCACCATCACTACCATCATAATCACCACCATCACCACCATCACCACCATCACTACCATCATAATCACCACCATCACTACCATCATAATCACCACCATCACCACCATCACTACCATCACCACCATCACTACCATCATAATCACCACCATCACCACCATCACTACCATCACCACCATCACTACCATCACCACCATCATTACCATCATAATCACCACCATCACCACCATCACTACCATCACTACCATCACCACCATCACTACCATCACTACCATCACCACCATCACTACCATCATAATCACCACCATCACCACCATCACCACCATCACTACCATCACCACCATCACCACCATCTCCACTTGAGCTATCTGAGGAAACTGCTGAGGATCAATTGGCAGAATCCCTGACACGGAATTCCTCAGAAAGGCCAATATCCCCAGCATCCACACCTTGTTTGCGAAGGAACAGCTTAGATGGACTGGCCACGTGACCAGAATGTCCTGCGCGAGACTGCCAGAACAAGTCTTATTTGGCGAGCTGAGGAATGGCAAGCGAGCACAATGTGGCCCCAAACAGCGCTACAAGGACACCCTGAAAGTTTCCTTGAAGAGCTTTGGATTCGACCTGAAAAGCTGGGAATCCCTAGCACAGGGCCGACCTGCCTGGAAAAGAAAAGTCCAGGACGGTGCAGTCCTCTGTGAGAGCGGGAGAAGCTCCTGTGCCATCTTGAAGAGGCAGCAGCGCAAATCTACCAAGCGAGGACTTGTGGCTGCACCTCAGAGCTCTACATCCTCCCTGACCTGTCCAGTGTGCCACAGAGAATTCCGGGCTCGGATTAGCCTGTTCAGCCATCTGCGCACTCATCAAACCCAACAAAATGACAAACGTTCCATGGTCATCATCAACTATGATGGATGAACAAGAGAGAGTGTGGATGTGTGTGGGTGTGTGTGGATGTGTGTGGGTGTGTGTGTGTGGGTGTGTGGGTGCGTGTGTGGGTGGGACCTTACCATCAGCCCCACCAAAACTAAGCACCTGCCTGGGTATTTTGTACCATCGGACACTCCACCTCCACAACTCCCAATCGGTGATGGGGCAATTGTGGAGAGAGTGGAGAGTTTCCCATACCTGGGCAGTGTGCTTATGATCGGCTCCAGTCTAACAGCAGAGGTCTCACTCCGAATCAGTCGAGCGGCAATATATTTTCATCGGTTGTGTAACGATGTGTGGAAGCTACCTGGTCTGTCGCTCCGCACGAAGCTTCAGGTCTTCTCGGCCACGGTCATTCCCTCCATTCTCTACACTTGCGAAACGTGGACCCCCCTAATGGAGCATCTGCGCCGGTTAGAAACATTTAGGCTGGCCTGCCTATGATCCATCCTGGGTTTAACCAGGCTGGATTGTGTGAGGAGCTCAGAAATCCTTGAAAGATCTTGGCAAAGTCTCATTGGTGAGCTCCTCCGGCAGGCAAGGCAGCGTTGGCTGGGTCATGTATCCCGCATGCCCAGCTACCGCATGCCTAAACAGCTATTGTTCGGCCGGATCGAGGGGGCTAAACGGGCGCGGCACGGGCTAGAGAAGAGATGGAGTGATGTGGTACAGGAAGATGTGGAGCTGAGTGGACTTGCCGATGACTGGTAACCAGCGGTGTCAAGATCGGCCTCTGTGGAGGAGGCTCGTGAAGGACGCTACTGGGCAGTTGGAGGCAGTCGCCCTCCAACAACAACGGAGGGCGGAGGAGCGACGCTCACAACAACGAGCGAAGCGCCGGGTGGTAAAGCACAGCAAGTTGGCACAGTAGAGGGCACAGGTGGTGCATCAGCCACTCGTCTCGGTCATCTCAGTCAGTTGACCCGTGGCACCTGGGTCTGCCCCGTGACCTGCCAGCGGGTGTTCGACACTTCACGTGGCCTCAAGGTGCACATGGCCTGGCACAAGCGTCGTGGGGACGTCACCGCCACTTAGTGGCGAATGGCGGTTGTTGTTGCTGTTGTGTGGGTGTGTGTGTGTGTGGGTGTGCTGCTTCTGAACATCGATGGGGCGTCGTGCTACTGCTACTGCTGCTGCGTGACAGCCCCCGCCGTATGAATGCGAGGATCACGAGACCGGAGCGCACAAACATCGCCTCCGGCACCGTGGTGGCTAGGAGATGTTAACTATCTCGCCTGGTCTGCAGGAGGTCGTGGGTTCGATCCCGACCCTGACGATGCTTGCTGCTGCTGTATATTTGGAGTTGGCGTGCCTCTCTTTCTCTCTCTCCCCGTGGTCGCGTGGCGTTTTCTCCGGGTCCTCCGGTTTATCCCTCCACATATAGGTTCAACGTCACTCGTTTAGAGTATTTGGCTGCTTTACATTTCCACGCGATGATGATAAGCAACTTCGCTGTCACGTGTGGCCAGGTGGCTTCTGAAAACGACTGATGTAGCTCAGTGGGCCTGACCTGGTAAAAAAAATAGTTGAGTAAAAAGACGCGTAAGTCCGTCAGGGCGTGCCGGGCGGGACGGGATGCCCGGCACGCACTGCAAGTGTCTGTCACGTGGCTCTGTTGCTACGTGGGCTCACGTGCACTTAAATCGAGATAGAACATCGACAAGCAGACGGATGTCACGGACTGTATTATTTATACAAGAGGCACCACGCTGGTGTGACGTGTGCAGAAGGTCGGGGATTCCATCCCGACCCTGGCGCCTCTTGTATATTGGGAGTTTGCGTGTCTCTCTTTCTCTCTCTCCCCGTGGTCGCGTGGATTTTTATCTCCCGGGTCCTCCGGTTTTTTGCCTCCACATTTATCAACACGCATTGAGACAAATTTAGATTATTTTGGCTGCTATGAATGTCCAAGTAATGGGCCACTTTGTTGAGCTATCATTTGTGGCCAGGTCGTTTCTGAAAAATAAGTTAATACCTGAGTGGCCTTTGCCTCGTGGGATGGGGTTAATTGTATTTGTGTGTTTGGGTGATGTGTTTACCTTTCTTATACTTGCACGCCTGTTGTGTTTGTGTACTGTTTGTTGTTCTGACGTTCTTACCCCGTGCCCCTCCTGGACGTGTATGAAAAATATTTTTATAGCTCATCGGATTCCTCCACTATAAATACAATTCGGATTTATCTCACTAATTATTGCTTGTGTGCCTGGTGCTCTAACAGTGGAAAAAAAGTGTCACGTGTAAAAGTATTCGCTACAAAAAAATCGCATTCCACACCGCAGCGAAACTCAGCAGCAGAGCGAGCGGCTCCCAGTCAGAGACGACGCGAGTTCAAGTCCGGGTCCGGGGCTGTTCACTCAGCCCATCACCCTCCGCGGACGACCAAATGGGCACTGCTTCGTGGGGATGTCGGTGGGTTTTACCCTATGGATGGACTCGCCCCCGTCATAGGAACGTGGGAATTTCCACCACCGGAATGAAGTAAACTGTTGAAACGACGGAGCTGAGAATGCGTTTGGGATTTTTATTTTCTTTCCAAAGACGAAGCGAAGCAACTGCCGCTGACCACACCACTCACCTGGGGTCGAACTTGTCGGTGTCAGTCCGCAGGTGGAACTTGAGACGATCACGGCCAACCTCGTCACCAGGTTTCTCCTCCTCCTCCTCCTCCTGCTGCTGCTGCTGCTCTCTGGGAGCTGTGCCACGAGGCGTCTGGCGATGCACGCTCACCCCTCCTCTGCTCTCTGATCTTCCTTCTCTCCCTCTCTCTCTCCTCTCTGCCCTCACTCCACCTTCTCCTGTCCTCTCCCTTGCTCTCCCCTGCTCTCGTCTGTTTTTAGGGTCAGCAAAACGTCGGTTTTACCTTTGTGAACTTTGCTTGTATTCCCCTTTGTGAACTTTGGGTTTATCCCCTCTCCCTCCTCTCCTCTCTCAAGTACCACGAACTCTCCCTCCTCTCCTCCCCCATCATCTTTTTTCATCTCCCCATCCTCTCCACTCACTCCACTCTCAAGCACCACTCACTCTCTCCCACTCCTCCCCGCCTCCCTCTCTCTCTGGCTGTCTCTATGGTTTCGGGTTGAGCGTCGGTGGTGTCACGACCGATGAGGCAACATGCGTGTGTGTGTGTACGTGTTCGCCACTAAGTGGAGGTGACGTCACCACGACGCTTGTGCCAGGCCATGTGCACCTTGAGGACACGTGAAGTGTCGAACGCCCGTTGGCAGGAGGTCACGGGGCAGACCCAGGTGCCACGGGTCGACTGACTGAGATGACCGAGATGACTGGCTGATGCACCACCTGTGCCCCCTACTGTGCCAACTTGCTGTGCTTTAGTCACCCGGCGCTCCACTCGTTGTTGTGAGCGTCGCTCCTCCGCCCTCCGTTGTTGTTGGAGGGCGACTGCCTCCGACTGCCCAGTAGCGTCCTTCACGAGCCTCCTCCACTGAGGCCGATCTTGACACCGCTGGTACCAGTCATCGGCAAGTCCACTCAGCTCCTTGTCCTCCTATACCACATCACTTCATCTCTTCTCTAGCCCGTGCCGCGCCCGTTTAGCCCCCTCGATCCGGCTGAACAAAAGCTGTTTAGACATGCGGTGGCTGGGCGTGCGGGCTACATGACCCAGCCAACGCAGTCTTGCCTGCCACAGGAGCTCACCGATGGTACTTTGCCCAGATCTTTCAAGGATTTGTGAGCTCCTCACACAATCCAGCCTGGTTAAACCCAGGATGGATCGTAGGCAGGCCAGCCTAAATGTTTCTAACCGGCGAAGATGCTCCATTAGGGGGGTCCACGTTTCGCAAGCGTAGAGAAGGAGGGAATGACCGTGGCCGAGAAGACCTAAAGCTTCCACACAGCGTTACGCAACCGATGAAAAGATATTGCCGCTCGACTGATTCGGAGTGAGACAATAAACAACACACACACAATCATAAACAACACTCACACACAATCATAAACACACTCACACACACAACACAAACCAACCATTCATTCGCGTCGTGGTGGACACTCCAGGTACCACTAAACACGCCTTCCACAAACATCTCTTCCTCGACGGAGTCGAACAACAGCACACATTTCGCACATCCCATCAGCGCCACGGCCTTTCTGGGAGTCTTCGGCAGCGATGGCTCAGCACGACCGAGGTGTGGCCCAGTGTCGCCATGCAGCGTCTCGTCATCTCTCCAACCACGCGAAGGAGTCCCAGGGCCCTGGCCCATCCACCCTGGCAGGTCGCCAGCATTGCTTCAAGCAAGTCGCGTTTGGCTGACAAGACACCGATTGTCGAAACTGATCCAGAGTTGTGCTCGTCTTGAATGCTTGGGTCGTGTGTTGAACCGGGTTCGCACCGTGCATAGCCAACCGTGCTGATCGGATGTTGGTATTAGCTGATGGGATGCGTGAAGCAATATGTGTATGTACTCTACTGTATATACTTACGGAGAGAGAGGAAAGTGATGCGCATTGTGCGCGCATGTTGCTGTTTAACAGATATGCACGCGCGTGTGTGTACTGTATTGTTTAACCAGACTGGATTGTGTCAGGAGCTCACAGATCCTTCAAAGATCTGGACACAGTTCCCATCAGAGTGCCTCCGGCAGGCGAGGCTGCGTTGGCTGGGTCACGTAGCCCGCATGCCCGGCCACCACGTGCCCAAGCAGCTTCTGTTTGACCGGGCGCGGTACGGGCTAGAGAGGAGATGGAGTGATGTGGTACAGGAGGATGGGGAGCCGAGTGGACTTGTCGATGACCGGTACCACCGGTGTCAAGATCGGCCTCTATGGAGGAGGCTCGTGAAGGACGCTACTGGGTAGTTGGAGGCAGTCGCCCTCCTGCAACAACGGAGGGCGGAGGAGCGACGCTCACAACAACGAGCAGAGCGCCCAGCGGCTAAAACGCAGCGAGTCGGTACAACGTTGGTGCACAGGTGGTGCATCAGCCAGCCATCTGTCAGTCAACCTGTGGTACCGTGCTGGGTCAGCTCCGTGGCCTGCCAGCAGCGAGCCTTGGACATCTCACGTGACGGCCTCAAAGTGCACCTAGCCTGGCACAACAAGCGCCGTGGTGAACGGGCTGCGGCTGCTGCTGCTGTTGTTGTTGTTGTGTTCACGCCGCTGTCAATCTCCAATCTCCGCGCCCTCGCGAGGCGCGCGCTCCGCTTGGGTCCTCGGGCGTCGCGGATTTCCCCTCCGGGCCGGCAGCAGCCCCCCCCCCCCCCCCCCCACTGCGACTCTGTGTGCACTTTACCCCCCTCCACCCAAACATTTGTTTTGATCTTCTTCGCTTGAAAGGACAAAATAGCGATTAATGCGCGGCTGCTTCTGTGTTTTACGACTCGTTCCGTGGCTTTGGGGACATTTTCTCGGTGTCTTACTTTGTCCTCAAAGACACTTTGGGAAGCTGAAAAATGCGCGTCTCATATTCTTTGGGTCACGTAGTCGATGGTTCAAAGAAAATAACCAAAAACTACGACGTTTCGATCACAACACAAGCGATCGTCATCAGGATGACGACGTTTCGATCACAACACAAGCGGTCGTGTTGTGATCGAAACAAGCCATCATCGTCATCATCACGTTTCGATCACCACACAAGCGGTCGACGATCGCTTGTGTTGTGATCGAAACGTCGTCATCCTGATGACGATCGCTTGTGTTGTGATCGAAACGTCGTAGTTTTTTTATTATTTTTTTAACCATCTACGTGACTTTGCCGAAAGACCCAAAGAATATAAATTCCTGCAGTCACGAAAGCTTAAAGTCGAGATTTAATGCGCGTCGCCTTTTTATGGACAGGGCTGAGTGACAGGCCGGGTTTACTGCCTGCGCGGTACACGCATTGTGACGTCTGTCCGTGCACGTGGCCATGCGTCAGAGTTCGTCTGTGCGTGTGTGCGTGTGTCTGTGGGTCTGTCTGTGTGTACGTGTGTCTGTGGGTCTGTCTGTGTGTACGTGTGTATGTGTGTACGTGTGTCTGTCTGTGTGTACGTGTGTCTGTGGGTCTGTCTGTGTGTACGTGTATCTGTGGGTCTGTCTGTGTGTACGTGTGTCTGTGGCTCTGTCTGTGTGTACGTGTGTCTGTACGTGTGTCTGTGTGTACGTGTGTCTGTGGCTCTGTCTGTGTGTACGTGTGTCTGTACGTGTGTCTGTGTGCACGTGAGTCTGTGGGTCTGTCCGTGTGTACGGGTGTCTGTAGGTCTGGCCGTGTGTATGGGTGTTTGTAGGTCTGGCCGTGTGTCTGTGGGTCTGTCTGTGTGTACGTGTGTCTGTGTGTACGTGTGTCTGTGTGTACGTGTGTCTGTGGGTGTCTGTCCGTCTGTCTGTGCGCGTCTTTCTGACTTTGATTAAAATTGGTTCTCAAGTGTAATGATCTAATTGGCTCAGCTCGCTCACCAACAACTTGCTCAACGTTTATATAAAACGCTGCCTTTTCGCCGCTTAACTGTGCTAACTTCCAGCTCTGAGAGTTGACCAAAAGGACGATCATCAGTTCGCTGTCTCGCGAAGTTCATTAACAAACCGCCCTCTGGCAGGGCGCCTGAACAGTGCAACTGGCGCCTGGGATCGGGAGCGACTTTCCCAGCCGAATGCTTTTCGATGTCGCCTGCTGGCCAAGTCGCCCTTGACAAAGCTCAGCGGCGTGGGGCTTCTCCCCTCGGGGAACTCAACTCCGCGATCCTGGAGGGAGGCAGCGACGCGCAGCGAGCGGCTTTGCTGCGACGCTGCGACAGCGCCCTCTGCTGCTGCCGCTGGGCAGCGGTCGCGATCGCAGCCGGGAGCGGCTGCCGCGGTTGCCACCTGTCCCGGATTGTCCAGTTGAGTGAGGTTGGCCGTCTTGGGAAACCCGTGAGTGAGTGCGTGAGAGGGTGAGTGAGGGGGTGAGTAAGAGTGTCAGTGAGTGAGTGAGTGCGTGAGAGGGTGAGTGAGTGGGTGAGTGAGTGGGTGGGTGAGTGAGTGGGTGAGAGGGTGAGTGAGAGGGTGAGTAAGAGTGTCAGTGAGTGAGTGCGTGAAAGGGTGAGTGAGTGCGTGAGAGGGTGAGTGAGTGGGTGAGTAAGAGTGTCAGTGAGTGAGTGAGTGCGTGAGAGGGTGAGTGAGTGGGTGGGTGAGTGAGTGGGTGAGGGGGTGAGTGAGAGGGTGAGTAAGAGTGTCAGTGAGTGAGTGAGTTGCGTGAGAGGGTGAGTGAGTGGGTGAGTGAGAGGGTGAGTGAGTGCGTGAGAGGGTGAGTGAGTGAGAGGGTGAGTGAGAGGGTGAGTGCGTGAGAGGGTGAGTGGGTGAGCGAGTGAGTGCGTGAAAGGGTGAGTGAGTGGGTGAGTGAGTGCGTGAGTGAGAGGGTGCGTGAGTGGGTGAGTGAGTGCGTGAGTGAGTGCGTGAGAGGGTGAGTGAGTGGGTGAGTAAGAGTGTCAGTGAGTGAGTGAGTGCCTGAGAGGGTGAGTGAGTGGGTGAGTAAGAGTGTTAGTGAGTAAGTGCGTGAGAGGGTGAGTGAGGGGGTGAGTGAGTGGGTGGGTGAGTGAGTGGGTGAGAGGGTGAGTGAGAGGGTGAGTAAGAGTGTCAGTGAGTGAGTGCGTGAAAGGGTGAGTGAGTGCGTGAGAGGGTGAGTGAGGGGGTGAGTAAGAGTGTCAGTGAGTGAGTGAGTGCGTGAGAGGGTGAGTGAGTGGGTGGGTGAGTGAGTGGGTGAGAGGGTGAGTGAGAGGGTGAGTAAGAGTGTCAGTGAGTGAGTGAGTTGCGTGAGAGGGTGAGTGAGTGGGTGAGTGAGAGGGTGAGTGAGTGCGTGAGAGGGTGAGTGAGTGAGAGGGTGAGTGAGAGGGTGAGTGCGTGAGAGGGTGAGTGGGTGAGCGAGTGAGTGCGTGAAAGGGTGAGTGAGTGGGTGAGTGAGTGCGTGAGTGAGAGGGTGCGTGAGTGGGTGAGTGAGTGCGTGAGTGAGTGCGTGAGAGGGTGAGTGAGTGGGTGAGTAAGAGTGTCAGTGAGTGAGTGAGTGCCTGAGAGGGTGAGTGAGTGGGTGAGTAAGAGTGTTAGTGAGTAAGTGCGTGAGAGGGTGAGTGAGGGGGTGAGTAAGAGTGTCGGTGAGTGAGTGAGTGCGTGAGAGGGTGAGTGAGTGGGTGAGTGAGTGGGTGGGTGAGTGAGTGGGTGAGAGGGTGAGTGAGAGGGTGAGTAAGAGTGTCAGTGAGTGAGTGCGTGAAAGGGTGAGTGAGTGCGTGAGAGGGTGAGTGAGGGGGTGAGTAAGAGTGTCAGTGAGTGAGTGAGTGCGTGAGAGGGTGAGTGAGTGGGTGGGTGAGTGAGTGGGTGAGAGGGTGAGTGAGAGGGTGAGTAAGAGTGTCAGTGAGTGAGTGAGTTGCGTGAGAGGGTGAGTGAGTGGGTGAGTGAGAGGGTGAGTGAGTGCGTGAGAGGGTGAGTGAGAGGGTGAGTGAGAGGGTGAGTGCGTGAGAGGGTGAGTGGGTGAGCGAGTGAGTGCGTGAAAGGGTGAGTGAGTGGGTGAGTGAGTGCGTGAGTGAGAGGGTGCGTGAGTGGGTGAGTGAGTGCGTGAGTGAGTGCGTGAGAGGGTGAGTGAGTGGGTGAGTAAGAGTGTCAGTGAGTGAGTGAGTGCCTGAGAGGGTGAGTGAGTGGGTGAGTAAGAGTGTTAGTGAGTAAGTGCGTGAGAGGGTGAGTGAGGGGGTGAGTAAGAGTGTCGGTGAGTGAGTGAGTGCGTGAGAGGGTGAGTGAGTGAGTGGGTGAGTGAGTGGGTGAGTGAGTGGGTGAGAGGGTGAGTGAGTGGGTGAGTGAGTGAGAGGGTGGGTGAGTGGGTGAGTGTCGGTCACTTTGCGGTGAGGCTGACATGAACCAGTCAGTCCGGACGTACCGACTCCTCGACGTGGGTAGAGAACTCAATTGAGTTGTAGCGATAAGGAGCGACGGGCTTGAGGCAGCGACAGACATTCCACATTCCTACGGTATGAATCAGTCGCATCTCTCTTTAACCACCACCAAAGACAAATACCACTCACTCACCTACCACTCACTCACTCACCTACCACTCACTCACTCACCTACCACTCACTCACCTACTACTCACTCACCTACCACTCACTCACTCACCTACTACTCACTCACCTACCACTCACTCACCTATCACTCACCTACCACTCACTCACCTACCACCCACTCACTCACCTACCACTCACTCACCTACCACTCACTCACTCACCTACCACTCACTCACTCACCTACCACTCACTCACCTACCACTCACTCACTCACCTACCACTCACTCACTCACCTACCACTCACTCACCTACCACTCACTCACTCACCTACCACTCACTCACTCACCTACCACTCACTCACTCACCTATCACTCACCTACCACTCACTCACCTACCACTCACTCACCTACCACTCACCCACTCACCTACCACTCACTCACCCACTGACCACTCACCTACCACTCACTCACCTACCACTCATTCACTCACCTACAACTCACCAAGACAAAGACCCCCGTATAGCATCAACAGACTGTTGGGGCAAGTGCTGTTAGCGAGCAGCACCTATGAAGACTGGCACGGTACACGAGGGGGTGTGTGGCCAGCACCACGCCCGGCCACCTTTGTCTCCCTAGTGGCAATTTTCTTTACACATCGCACCAGGTACTAATTTGAGGCCGAGTCGACCTAGAAAAGGCCCAGGACCGGTTCAGATCATCGTCACTGGTGAGGTCCACTGGGCCTCAAAGTCGGCGACCACCAAAGGTGGCGACAGCCGCCCCCCCTCGCACGGCCAACTCGTTCCCCGTCCCGTGCAGCGGTTGTCACATCACAGACTCGCGATCGATTCGTGACAACCGTTTGCTCTCGATTGGAGCGCCCAATATGCCGGCACATTCTAGGAGCGGCCGCTGTTACATGGCAACCCGTCATCTTAACGCGAGTCCCAGTTGGCAGCCGTGTCCCTGTGCGTCACGTGTCCCTGTGCGCCACATGACGCTCCTGCCCGCATCCTCCTCCGTGCGCACCGCGTCTGTGTCGCTCGCTCGTTCTCTCTCCGAGCCCCTCTTCACTGGAACAAACTTCCCCTGGACGTCAGACAATCGCCCTCTCTCGCGACCTCCCCCTCTCCTCTTAAACCCCCACCTCGTTCTAAATTTCCCCCGCCTTTCCCCCCCTGTTGGCGGTCTCCCCACTCGCACTACCGCCGCCTTCCCTGTCCCCCAACTCCCCATGGCCACTCATCACCAAACCCCTCGTCTCATTTCCACCTTCGCCTATTCCACGCGTTGTCACCACCACCTCGTTTCACGCAAAATCCCATCCACCCATCTCGCTTCGTCTCGCCAACCACCCTGTACCATCGTTAGTTCACTCGACAACGCCTTGGTTAAGGCGGTACACCACAGGCGGCGTGTGATAAGTTGACACGGCACCTCGGCCTGCACACGGACATCGGTCCGCCAGTGGGGGGGAGCTTCTGGTTCCTCGCGGAGGAGACGCGGGGGGTGCCGCCTGCGGGCACGACGATCCCAGAGCCACGCGTGGCAGCCGCGGGCGATGGTGGACGGCACTGGCGACACTGATGATGAGTCCCAATAAGAGACGCCCACAACCCTCCAACCCTGGGTCTGACCTACCGAGGAATATCCTCCTCGAGTCGAACTCCGTGGACCATGTGTGGACAATGTGTGGACCATGTGTGGACCATGTGTGGACAATGTGTGGACCATGTGTGGACCATGTGTGGACATTGTGTGGACAATGTGTGGACAATGTGTGGACCATGTGTGGACCATGTGTGGACAATGTGTGGACAATGTGTGGACAATGTGTGGACCATGTGTGGGACATTGTGTGGACCATGCGTGGACCATGCGTGGACCATGCGTGGACCATGTGTGGACCATGCGTGGACCATGCGTGGACCATGTGTGGGACATTCTCCACGAATGGGAATGAACGAGTGACCCGTTCGTGGCTGTGGTGGCGTTGCGACATCTCGTAAACGGACTGCCCCAATCGGATCATTCAACGGCGATCTGAAAGAAAAATCCACGCGGCTACTCCTGAAGCAGTCGGATGGAGATTTCAAATCACGACATCAATTTGCAATCTGTTGCAATCCCCAAATGCCATACGGGACAAGTAGAAGAAGATGACGAAGCAGCAGAAGCAGCAGAAGTAGAGCAACAAGTCGAAGAAGATGAAGGGCGACACTGGCTCCCACCGCTGCCTGCCTGGCATCGTGCAGTCACATTCACTCAATTTATTGACGGCGACTCGACGCAAGATGACCAACAATGCGCAGTTCTTCAGGAAGCGGTGGTTTTGCACGGTGCGCGAGGCTGAGAGAGCCTTTGTTCGGGTCTGTGCGATGTTTATCCTTGTTGCTCTATACATCACATATTATTATCAGACTCATGAATGATTCTTGTTAGAATCAGTAATTATAATAATTAAAATCACATTCTGGTCGAGCGGCCGCGCAGTGTTGAGCACGCAGTGATGTGAAGCCGGCGAACGGAGTTCGACTCCAGGCTCGGGCGAGCCTCAGTGGCGAGTGACATCGGAGCTGCTCAGCGCCGCTGGCTCCGCGTCTCCGACTCGGCGGCCCTCGTGAGCCGCACGGCCTGGCGCTGGCTGCCTCTGGGATGTGTTATCCACGAGATGCTGCTACGCGACCTGGACGAGGGGGAGGGGGCGACATGGGGGGGGAGGGGGCGACACGGGGGGGGGGCGACACGGGGGGGGGGCGACACGGGGGGGGGGGCGACACGGGGGGGGGGGGGCGAGAGGCGCGGCCCGTAGGCGGTGGGGGAGGGGTCCAGCGAGGAGACCCTCCACGAGAAGTGTGTGTGCATACCTGTGTGCATACCTGTGTGTGTGTGTGTGTGCATACCTGTGTGTGTGTGTGTGCATACCTGTGTGTGTGTGTGTGCATACCTGTGTGTGTGCATACCTGTGTGTGTGTACCTGTGTGTGTGTGCATACCTGTGTGTGTGTACACCTGTGTGTGTGTACCTGTGTGTGTACCTGTGTGTGTGTGCATACCTGTGTGTGTGTGCATACCTGTGTGTGTACCTGTGTGTGTGTACACCTGTGTGTGTACCTGTGTGTGTGTACCTGTATGTGTGTACACCTGTGTGTGTACCTGTGTGTGTGCATACCTGTGTGTGTGTCTGTGTGTGTATACCTGTGTGTGTGTTTATACCTGTGTGTGTGTGTACCTGTGTGTGTGTGTGTGTGTATACCTGTGTGTGTGTGCGTACCCATAGGAGCGGGTGTTTTGTATGTGAATATTTGTACTGGTTCTGGGCGTCCGCGAGGTCGACTCAGCCTTAAATGAGAACCCGCTATCGGCACTGGGGAGACAAAGACGGCCTTTGTTCTCTCTCTCTCTCCTAAGCCCTCTGTGAATGTCACCCCCAGCCTCTCGCCCTGCTGGGTCTATACATTGCCTCGTCACAACGCCACGCTTCTCTCTCTCTCACCTGAAGACGAGTGTTGTTGTTGTTGCGATCGAAACGTCGTGATCTATTCTTTATTTTACTATCTACCTGACCTTACCGAAAGAACCAAAGAGTACAGTCGTTGTTACTGACTTGCCCGCGGCTTAATTTGTATTTTCGATTTACCTTCCAAAAGACACCTGGACATGTTCCCATCGCACCCGCAGTGGAATGCGAGATGCACCCCCTCTGTTTAATTAAGTGGAACACGTGTCGTCTATATTTATTTAAAGTTGCGCATTTTGATGCGACGTCACATTTCTCAGACCTCCCCCACCGTCACACATCGTCACAAATGTCTGACCCGCCCCCCCCAGGTGCGTGACGTCATTTATGGACGGCCCCATATCACATGGCGGGGGGGGGGGGTTTGAGAAACTCGCCCCCCCCCCCCCCCATTGTTTCAACTTTCCGCGCGGGGAGATGTCCTCCTCGAGGCGGGCAACTTCTGCGTTCCGCGTGCGGCGGGGGGGGGCTCGCTGGCCGAGCTCGCCACTGCCCCCCCGGGTTGTGTTTCAGCTGAACAGATTCCACGCACCGCGTTTGTTATCGTTAGACTTCGTTTCTTCTATTTGTGGCAAACCTGGTACTGTATTTTCCGGTATTTTCACGCGGTTACCGGTTTTTGCACGGACACCGATTCCGGGGAGAGAGATCCGCGAAGTTAATTTCTCAGCGCTGCCACGACCCCTCCTCGCTCGCTCCCTGCGCCTCGAGAGAGTGGATGGGAAACCGCCGCGCTGTGTGGCAAAGCGTGAGGGCGGGCGGATGAGTGGGTGAGCAGGTGAGTGAATGGGTGGGTCAATGCGTTGAGTGGGTGAGTGAGTTGGTGGTGATTAAGTGGGTGGGTGAGCGAACGAACGGTGCGAGTGGATTGGTGGGTAGATGAGTGAGTGAGTTCGTGGGTGACTGGGTAGGTGGGGTAGCGGGTGGGTAGTGAGACGAGTGAGCAAATGAGTGCGTGAGCGGGTGGGTGGTTTGGTGCGTTGGTGGGTGGGTAGGTAGGTGATGAGTGAGTGATTGTGTTAGTGGGTAGGTAGGTGATGAGTGAGTGATTGTGTTAGTGGGTAGGTAGGTGATGAGTGAGTGATTGTGTTAGTGGGTAGGTAGGTGATGAGTGAGTGATTGTGTTAGTGGGTAGGTAGGTGATGAGTGAGTGATTGCGTTAGTGGGTAGGTAGGTGATGAGTGAGTGATTGCGTTAGTGGGTAGGTAGGTGATGAGTGAGTGATTGTGTTAGTGGGTGGATAGGTGAGTGAGCGAGTTAGTGGGCAAGTAGGTAGGTGGATGGCTAGGTGGGTGAGTGGGTAGGAGAGTTCGTGAGCATGTCAGCGAGCGAGCAGGTAGGTGGGTGGGTAGACAGGTGAGTAAGCAGGTAATTGGGTGTATAGATGAGTGTGTGTGTGTGCGGGTGGGCGAGTTGGTATGTAGATGAGTGGATATGCGGGTGGGTGAGTTGGTATGTAGATGAGTGGATATGGGGGTAGGCGAGGTGGGTGAGTTGGTATGTAGATGAGTGAACGGATTAGTTGGGAGCGCGGGCGGCGAGGTGAGCGAGCGGGCGGGTGGGTGGGTGGAGTTGGAAAATAATCTCGCATTTCTGGAATAACTGCTGCTGCCGCTTGCGCAACGCCGCCGCCAAGGCGTTGTCCCTGACGGCGCGGGACCCCCCGAGAGGAGGAAGAAGTCCGCTAGAGCCACGGCGAGGACGCTCCGCTCCACAGCCACACGACCACGACGACGACCCCAGGACGTACGTACAGCGACAGGCGCCTAAACCCCCCTCCTTCCTCGCCTGTCGCCTTGTTGCTTGTTGCCGGCCGCTCGGCGTGTTGTGGCTTTAAGACTGGTGTGTGTGTGTGCTTAGTAACTCTGTGAAAAGCAAAAGGCATTCTTGTACACGCGTCACAAAGTCCAGGTGTGCAATCCGCTGCGATGGTACCTGTGTGTGTGTGCCTGTGCGTGTGTGTGTGCCTGTGCGTGTGTGTGTGCCTGTGTGTGTTTGTGTGTGCCTCTGTGTGTGTGTGTGCCTGTCGGAGTGTGTGTGTGTGTGCCTGTCGGAGTGTGTGTTTGTGTGTGCCTGTCGGAGTGTGTGCCTGTCGGAGTGTGTGTTTGTGTGTGCCTGTCGGAGTGTGTGTTTGTGTGTGCCTGTCGGAGTGTGTGTTGGTGTGTGCCTGTCGGAGTGTGCGCACGTGTCGGTGTTTGGGGAGCGGTCGCCTGTTGAAGGCTGCTAAGGGGTGGGGGGGTCTTGGTGGGGGGGGTCTTTGTGTGGGGGGGGGGGGGGTCTTGGTGTGCGAGTTCGAGTGGCGCTCTCGACCCATGACGGCAGCAATCGTGTGGACCGCTCCTGGGCCTCGAAATCGACTCGGCCTCAATCGAGTAACTGGTTGTCGTGTGTAAACATCAGTACTGGGGAGACAAAGGCGGCCGGGCGTGTTTTTTTCCCCCAGGCCACCCCACCTCCCTCGAGGGGTGACACTCGCTAACAGCACTTGCCCCCTCAGCCTTCAGAGGGCGTCAAGGCCCCCCGCGCGTGCCGTGCCAACGCGGTGCCCGTGGCCGCGCGTTGCCTGCAGAGGTTCGCGGTTTCGTCGCGCGGGGTGGGGGCCCTCACAGCCAGCGGCAAACACAAAGGACGTTAAAGACCTCGCGACGTCATTCGCAAGAGTCGAGGCCATCGCGTGATTGCGTTATGGTCCAAGTTCTGGATCAAATCTTGGGAGGGAAATCAAACCTCCGGCGCTGTGATGATGTCGGGGGATTCCACGCAGCAGCAGAAGCGTCGCACCCGATGTGCAAATCGACATTGGCAGGGACCCCCCTCTGAGTCGCGAGGTCTGGTGAGGCGTCGTGACGGTGAATAATAAATTGTGTTACGAGCGTGAGACGTGCCCCAGCGGGTCGATAAAACTGAGAACCAAAGCGGCTTCCTGCTCGGCAAGCTCCTACAAGCACTCGAGTATTTACGACCACACAAGGCAGCGGTGGAAATTCGGCATTGCTATGACAGAAGCCGCGACTACAGCACAACGCTTCATTGTGACGATGTAGTGTTGCTGTTGATGGTGTGAATTGCACGTGATGATGATGGTGATCGTGACTGATGATGATGATCGTGATGATGATGGTAATCGTGACTGATGATGATGATCGTGATGATGATGATGATGACAGCGATGATGATGATGGTGATCGTGGCAATGATGACGGTGATTATTCTTGTGATGCAATTAATGATGGCATTGATGACAGTGATGATAGTGCCGATGATGCTGAAGTCACGACAAACCACTTATTAGCCGAGTTGTCTGTAGTAAAAATGACACCTACAAATACAATAATAACAAATCCCTTTATCAGACACAGCCTCAATGAGTTTCCAATCGGGATGTTTGGCCATGAATTTCCATGGTGCGTGATGAGCGTTGGCTTCACGTGTGAGGAAGCCGGAGGAAACCCCTGCAGAGCAGAGGGGGATAGAGAACACATACACTACACACACAGAGAGAACACACACACACAGAGAGAACACACACACACAAAGAACGCACAAACTCCACGCACACACACAGAACACACACACAGAACACACACAGAGAACACACACAGAGAACACACACACACACACAGAGAACACACAAACTCCACACACACACACAGAACACACAAACTCAACACACACACAGAACACACAAACTCCACACACACACAGAACACACAAACTCCACACACACACACAGAACACACAAACTCCACACACACACACAACACACAAACTCCACACACACACACAGAGAACACACAAAATCCACACACACACACAGAGAACACACAAAATCCACACACACACACAGAGAACACACAAAATCCACACACACAGAACACACAAACTCCACACACACACAGAGAACACACAAAATCCACACACATACACACACAGAGAACACACAAAATCCACACACACACAGCACACACAAACTCCACACACACACACAGAACACACAAACTCCACACACAGAGAACACACAAACTCCACACACAGAGAACACACAAACTCCACACACACACAGAACACACAAACTCCACACACACACAGAACACACAAACTCCACACACACACAGAGTGGCGCCCCAGGCGGGTATCGATGGATCTGCCGACCTTCTAATGTGGATGCCCCGCCCGTTGTCCGTGAACTAACGGGAGACGCCGGGGTGTGCGTGTGTCGGGTTGTGCGTGTGTCGGGGTGTGTGTCGAGATGTGTGTGTGTGTCGGGGTAGACGCGGAGGTGTGCGTGTGTCGGGGTGTACGCGCAAGGTGTGTGTGTGTCGAGGCGTGTGTCGGGGTGTTCAATCCCCGCGGCGAGACGCCTCTACCCCTCTGTTGTCGCCAGCTTGGGCTCAACCGCAGGGGCACAACTAGGAGGGGGTGGTGGTGGGGCTGGCCCGTCACTCGGTGCGGCTGCTGCTGCTGCTGGTTGTTGTTGAGGTGGTGCCAGGGGTGTAACGATGGAGGGGAGGGGGGGGGGCAGCTTTATGCAACGTATAGGGGGGGCCCAATCGACCACGAGGGGAACCCCCCCCCCCCCCACTCAACAGATACATAAGTTAACACAATGTAAACATTTGTTATTAATTAATGTTTATTTTTTATTAAGAGTTTAATCAAATAAATTGAGAAATAATAAATGAAAGTACATTTGTATTCACTTAAAAAAAGGATTAGCACGGTTGGCTACGTACGGTGCGAAAGAAGTTCAACATGCACCATCTTCACCACCACCATCTCTGTATCATCATCATCATCACCACCACCATCATCTGTATCATCATCACCATCTGTTCAACATACATAGATACATACACCATCTTCAACACCACCATCTGTTCAACATACATACATAGATACATACAGCATCATCACCACCACCATCTCTGTATCATCATCACCACCACCATCTGTTCAACATACATAGATACATACAGCATCATCAACACCACCACCACCATCTCTGTATCATCACCACCACCATCTGTTCAACATACATAGATACATACAGCATCATCATCACCACCACCATCTCTGTATCATCACCACCACCACCATCTGTTCAACATACATAGATACATACAGCATCATCATCACCACCATCACCATCTCTGTATCATCACCACCACCATCTGTTCAACATACATAGATACATACAGCATCATCATCACCACCACCATCTCTGTATCATCACCACCACCACCATCTGTTCAACATACATAGATACATACAGCATCATCAACACCACCATCACCATCTCTGTATCATCATCACCACCACCATCTGTTCAACATACATAGATACATACAGCATCATCATCACCACCACCATCTCTGTATCATCACCACCACCACCACCACCATCTGTTCAACATACATAGATACATACAGCATCATCATCACCACCACCATCTCTGTATCATCACCACCACCACCATCTGTTCAACATACATAGATACATACAGCATCATCATCACCACCACCATCTCTGTATCATCATCACCACCACCATCTGTTCAACATACATAGATACATACAGCATCATCATCACCACCATCACCATCTCTGTATCATCACCACCACCATCTGTTCAACATACATAGATACATACAGCATCATCATCACCACCACCATCTCTGTATCATCACCACCACCACCATCTGTTCAACATACATAGATACATACAGCATCATCATCACCACCACCATCTCTGTATCATCACCACCACCACCATCTGTTCAACATACATAGATACATACAGCATCATCATCACCACCACCATCTCTGTATCATCATCACCACCACCATCTGTTCAACATACATAGATACATACAGCATCATCATCACCACCACCATCTCTGTATCATCACCACCACCACCATCTGTTCAACATACATAGATACATACAGCATCATCATCACCACCACCATCTCTGTATCATCACCACCACCATCTGTTCAACATACATAGATACATACAAGGAGCTTCGTGGAGTTGACGTACCCGGCAACTCCACGGTTGTGGCAAGAATTGAATGACACGCTGGCCATGCTGACCTATTGACCGTGACCTCTGATCTTGTTTTAGCAGGCGCATCTCTCTTCTCCATTCGTCTGGAGCGAGCGAGTGAACGAGCAATGGATGTGCAGCTTCGTAAAGACGTGCCCAGGTCCCAAAGACCCCGCTCGACTATCGGCCTGTTGACCTCGGGTACGTGTGTGTGTGTGTGTACACGTGTGTGTGTGTGTACACGTGTGTGTACACGTGTGTGTGTGTGTACACGTGTGTGTGTGTGTACACGTGTGTGTGTGTACACGTGTGTGTGTGTGTACACGTGTGTGTACACGTGTGTGTGTATGTTAAACTTCTTTCGCACTGTACTTGGACAACCGTGCTAATCGGAGATGTGGGGTAATGACGACAAACTAAACACAACCAGCAGTTCTAAAGAAGTTAGTTTTCAATCTCGATTTAAGTGTACAGCTCCCAGTGGCTTCTAATATCGTAAGGAAGAGCGTTCCAGACGGCCACAGAAGTGCATCCGAATGCGGTGCGATGCGGTGACCGTCTTTGTTTGATGGCTGAGCCAATAGCCGCTACTGCTGCGAGGATGAGCGGCGGAGTTTGCGTGATGATGGGTTATTATCGCTGACAGCACTTGCCCCCAAATCCCATGTGGGCTACACGGGGCACCATTGTGTGTGTACTGTGCGTGTCTCTGTATCAAACGATGATCGTCACAATCGTCAGACACTTTGTTGTGCGTCGACTTGAATGTGGAATGTCCACGAGGACTCGGCGGGGCTGGCTTGAGCAGGAAGCGTCCGTCACTGCACGGGTGTAGTTGGCGATTGTGATCTCTGCTTGCTGCCTTCTGTGTCTGGTGCTGCCGCATATTTGTCCAGGAATGTGTGCGTGTGTACAGAGCGTGCGTACAGAGCGTGCGTACAGAGCGTGTGGGAGCGTAAGTGGGCGAGTCGGTGAACAAGTGAAGTCAACGAGTCAATAAACGAACGAGTAGCCGACTATCCAAGTAGCTGAGTGTTTGAGTGAGTGAGTGTTTGAGTAAGTGAGTGAGTGATCGAGTGAGTGATCGAGTGAGTGAGATGTTGAGCAAGCGAATCAGAGATGGAGCGAACGACTGAGCGGCTGAGTGCGCGAGTGATTGAGTCGTTGAGTAAATGGGTGAGCTCAGGCTTCGAGTGAGCGACTGTTGGGGCCCGGCTCTCGACTCTTAACGCAGAGTCTGATTCCTCGTGCACCAAGTCCTCGTTCAACGCGGTAGATGCGTTCCTGCAAAGTGCGGCGAGACACCACCACGTGAGATGCCACCACGTGAGATGCCACGCACACCGCGCAGTGACAAGGCGGGACAAGTAACTGGGAGTACACCGCCACCGCCACGTTACCGTTCCACTCCGCGTTGTGACGTCACACTCCAGGCTCGCTCACGCGTTGTGACGTCACACACCAGGCTCGCTCACGCGTTGTGACGTCACACTCCGGGCTCGCTCACGCGTTGTGACGTCACACTCCGGGCTCGCTCACGCGTTGTGACGACACGCGGGTTCCGCGTCGTGTGGAAATCGTTCCCTCGTGGTAGAACTGTGCACAGTGGAAACGCTCTGTCGCGTGAACAGCGGCCACTCGTTAAGCGAAGTCCATTTGCGAGGATTTCGTGCGTGCCGGTGAACGTCGTGGCTGGGGCGTCCCGCATGCTGCAGGTGGTGGTGGAGGAGGAGGAGGTGGAGGAGGTCGAGAGGGGCGGGTGGAGCGCTCCGACGTGCTCAAGGACACGGCGATCCGCGCGTCGGTCCGCGACGACCGCAGCTGGATCCGCAACATGGGCGGCTACGACAACACGGACAGGTACAACCACACCGCCCCGTCACACCGCCCCGTCACACCGCCCCGTCACACCGCCCCGTCACACCGCCCCGTCACATCCTCCAGCCACACCGCCCCGTCACATCGCCCCATCACATCGCCCCGTCACATCCTCCAGCCACACCGCCCCGTCACATCGCCCCATCACATCGCCCCGTCACATCCTCCAGCCACACCGCACCATCACACCGCCCCGTCACATCGCCCCGTCACATCCTCCAGCCACACCGCCCCATCACATCGCCCCGTCACATCCTCCAGCCACACCGCACCATCACACCGCCCCGTCACATCGCCCCGTCACATCCTCCAGCCACACCGCCCCATCACATCGCCCCGTCACATCCTCCAGCCACACCGCCCCGTCACACCGCCCGGCCACACCGTGCCGTCACACCGCCTCGTAATCCCAAGCCTCGGTCACCACACGCCACTCACCACAATACTGTCACCACTCCCCACGCCGCACTCCACTTTCAAAACCATTCGCCAAACCACACTCACCACACCACTCTCACCACAATATATTCACCAATCTCCACTCAATACACACTCCCAACAGACCACTAACCACGCTCCACTCACCACACCACTCGCCACGCTACACTCACCACGCTACACTCACTGCACCACTCACCACACCACACCACTCACCACATGTATGCAAATAAAATTATCCCTCGCGCGACCCTCTTCACGAGAGAACGGCCCGCAGAAGTGGACATCGCAGAGCGACTTCTGAGACCCCCTTCCCGTGCCCCCCCCCCCCCCGGTCCACACGGCAGGGGGCTCCGCACTCCCTCGCCGGCTGCACGCAGAGTGATGCTCTCCGCCCCGTAGTGGCAGTAAAACCGAATGCATTATTTTAATTCTCAGAGCTGGAATCTTAATTGACTCGAACAGGAATTTATATGGAGAAGTGATCTGAGTTAAATATTAACTCTAAAACACGAAACGCCTCGCGTCGATGAGATCAAACGGAAGACTCCGAGCTTCGATTCGCCAAACCCCGCACTGTGACCAGCGTGGCGAAGTATGGTCAAACAACGCCCAGGGTTGACGTGGCACGGGAAGGGCTTCATACAGCAGTGGAATGACAACGGGCCGTGAGTTGTTGTTGCTGTTGTTGTTGCTGGTGCACGGCGATGGTTTGCGATGTTGGGGATGGTTGAAGTCACTAAATGAATAGGCAGACGATCATCCTCCTCCTCCTCCACATCTGACCCCCTCCACATCTGTCCCTGTCTCCTCGGTCCAGTTAGCAGAGTGGTGCTGGATAAAACCACATTTGCGAATGCGATTTGCGACATTGATGCTTAACCGTGTATCGGTAGTTCGACTTCAAGTTGCTATATTATTGAGGTTGCCGTATGCTGTTGTGGTGAGGTCTAGGGGCTGTTGTTGTTTTGCGGCCTCGCCCAAGCTTCAGCTTGCTGTTGAGACACCGCCTAACGCCATCATCACGGCCATCATCACGGCCATCATCACGGCCATCATCACCGCCATCATCACCGCCATCATCACCGCCATCATCACCGCCATCATCACCGCTGCTGCTGCCGCTGCCTTCCTGCTGCTCTGCGGTTCCTTCTCCTGGCGCCTCCAAGTCGCCCCCCCTCCCCCTAAGTCGCCCCCCCTCTCTCCCCAAGTCGCCCCCCCCCCTCTCTCTCACCCCAAGCCCCCCCCCCCCTCTCTCAACTCTCCAAGTCGTCACCGAGGGCCGCGTGGTGGCGAGTGACAAGTTGACGTTTTCTGCACCGTTGACACAGAAATCGTCTCTCCCATTGCCGACATAACACGGGGGAGGTGTTTTAAGATGTTTCAAACGCCAAATCGGCACACGCCGCGATCGCAAGGCATCGTTACGTCTGTGTAGTAGGTTCAAAGAGACTTGGACGACGTAGTCGGATGCACACTTATTTATTAACCGTTCCACTCTATACAGGCCAAGGTATACAACACTCGAAGGGGTATCGGCCCCTTCACCCGTCTAACAGGGGGATCCCACTATCTCTAACCCGGCTAGCCTACTCCCAGGTCCTCCACTACAGAGCTAGGGGAGGCTAGCTGACCCAGCTCTGGCCAAGCTGGGATCACGGCACCCTGAGTCACCAGACTGGCTCTTCAAGAACATCGGCTCTGGGCTCTCGGGGCCACGCCACTGGCTTGCCCTGGTCGGTCCTTAGAAGGACGGCGATCCAGGGGAGTCCCAGGGCCTATCTAGCCGGTCTTCGCTCTTCACTGGTTTAAGCTGAACACTGAACCCCGAGCCCACCGGCTCACCGCCTTATATAGCAACTCCCCCCCCGAGGGGTGGGGCCGTGGGGGATCACAGCGCCGTTTCAGCCTCCCAGGCTAAACGATGCGGACGTGGATGTAAGCATCCTTCCGCGTGCGGGCATAACCACCCCTGGTGTGTTTGTTCGCCCTCCCGTAACACCTCTACATCTGCATTAACCACCACGCATCGTCACGCTCGTGCTGAAACATGCCAACAAACTCGCTCCCGTAACAAATGTAACGCATTGCCTTTGAAACCACTTCACACCCTCCTGTGATATTGCCGAAAAGGGGGCGAAGCCGATTGATGTTGTCATCGCCTTGATGCTACGGTGAATCCTGTACGTCCTAAATGCGTCTTATTATTTCCAGCGCTTCGAATGGAAGGAACCTCCTCGGAAGAAGATCGCTGACTTTGCCCGCCCACCGGTAACTCCTCCGCCTTTGCTAAACACGACGGCTTCGGGAAAACTCGACGCTAATTTTGCTTTTGCAACGTAATCAACGGCACGTGGAAGGGAGAGCGGCTCGCAATCCTCAGGTCCGTGAGTTCGAATCCTGCTTTGGCTGGTTCACTCGGCCAATCCTTGGAATGTCTGGCCAACAGCCGGTTCCACGACGTGGTCTTGTTTAGCTACGGGAGGAGGAGGAAACCAGAGAACCCGTAGGCGAAACCCCACGCAGAGCAGGGCGAGAGAATACAAACTCCACTCACTCTCACTCTATACAACAGGGTGAGATCGTACAAACTCCACTCACTCTCACTCTCTATACAACAGGGTGAGATCGTACAAACTCCACTCACTCTCACTCTATACAACAGGGTGAGATCATACAAACTCCACTCACTCTCACTCTCTATACAACAGGGTGAGATCATACAAACTCCACTCACTCTCACACTCTATACAACAGGGCGAGATCATACAAACTCCACTCACTCTCACACTCTATACAACAGGGTGAGATCATACAAACTCCACTCACTCTCACTCTATACAACAGGGTGAGATCGTACAAACTCCACTCACTCTCACTCTCTATACAACAGGGTGAGATCGTACAAACTCCACTCACTCTCACTCTATACAACAGGGTGAGATCATACAAACTCCACTCACTCTCTCACACTCTATAGTCTATACAACATGGCGAGATCATACAAACTCCACTCACTCTCTCACTCTGTACAACATGGCGATATCATACAAACTCCACTTATTCTCTCACTCTGTAGAACAGGGGAGATCATAAAACTCCACTCACTCTCACTCTATACAACATGGGCAGAGATCATACAAACTCCTCTCACTCTCACACTCTGTACAACATGGCGATATCATACAAACTCCACTCACTCTCTCAGTCTATACCACAGGGGCAGAGAATACAAACTCCACTCACTCTCACACTTTATACAACATGGCGAGATCATACAAACTCCACTCACTCCATACAACAGGAGCAGAGAATACAAACTCCACACAGAGGCGCCCAAGTTTGGAATTGAACCCAGGCCCTTCTCGCTGTGAGGCGTGGATGTTACCACTGTACGCCAACCCTGCCGCCCAGAAGCCAGTGTGTGGTCCAGCCATGAATTAATGTTACTGGGAGAGGGCGGTTGAGATGGTTCCTTGGTGGTTTGATAACTCGACGTTTATGAAACTCCAGTGACGGTAGCGGGGACGTGTGGTGCCTCGTGCGCGTGCGAAAGAGAGATTCCGCGTCGTTGACACTTCGCTGATGAATTGAATCCTCAACGGCGACAGCAGGAGCTCGGAGGAGCGATCTCTCCCGGAGAGGTGCGAGTCGACCGACAGCTCCGACGACGAGGCAGGCTCACGCGCTCCAACGCGGTAAATAGCATCAGCATCAGCAGCATCATTAGCATCATCATCATCCACAGCAGCAGTTGTGGCAACAGCAGTAGCATCATCGTCGTCGTCGTCGTCATCGGCGATGAGCGACTTGTGAACGTGCGGTGACGCTGCCTGGTTGTTTTTGATTGCTGCAGCATCTACTCGGTGGAGGGCACCCAGAAAAAAATCGCAGGAGGGCAGCAGCTGCAGCAGCAGCAGCTGCAGCAGCAGCAGCTGCAGCAGCCACCCAATGCAGTGACCACAAGTGGACAGAGGTGAGAGGGTGTTTGTTGAGGTGCTCACAATGGCCATGCAGAGACTCTGAGGGTGTCGAGCTCTGGGCCTGGGTGCGTGCCCCTCGCTTCGAGGGGTTCACAATGGCCACGCTTCTTCCATAAGTCGCTTCAGAAATGGGTGCGACTCCGTGTGGCACGGTGCTCTTGCGACGCACGGGCTCGCTGTGCAGCTCGCAGGAAGCCACCTCCGCCACGCCGCGCGCTCCGGCACGGTTTCAATCCCACACGTGGACAGACAATTCGGCTGTCGTGCCCGATCGCTACTGCATTTGCTTGTGAGAATTCTTCTTTAACTCTGTGCGAACTGAAACAATCAAGTCCATTGTCCCATTCAGCGCTCGTGCAGCACGTGGCCATTTGTTTAGTTTCACCTCTATCGGGTGGTGGAGGGCTACACAACACAAATCTGGTGGATCGTTACTCCGTGGACTAACCCGAACACCGACGCTGAATCGTTACTGCCGGTGGTGGTGGTGGGCGTGTGGTGGTGGTGGTGGTGGTGGTGGTGGACGGGTGGTGGTGGTGGACGTGTGGTGGTGGTGGGCCTGTGGTGGTGGACGTGTGGTGGTGGTGGTGGGCGGGTGGTGGTGGTGGTGGTAGGCGTGTGGTGGTGGTGGTGATGGTGGTGGGCGGGTGGTGGTGGTGGTGGTGGGCGGGTGGTGGTGGTGGTGGTGGGCGGGTGGTGGTGGTGGTGGGCGGGTGGTGGTGGTGGTGGGCGTGTGGTGGTGGTGGTGGTGGTGGGCGGGTGGTGGTGGTGGTGGTGGGCGGGTGGTGGTGGTGGTGGTGGGCGGGTGGTGGTGGTGGTGGGCGTGTGGTGGTGGTGGTGGTGGTGGGCGGGTGGTGGTGGTGGACGTGTGGTGGTGGTGGGCCTGTGGTGGTGGACGTGTGGTGGTGGTGGTGGGCGGGTGGTGGTGGTGGTGGTAGGCGTGTGGTGGTGGTGGTGATGGTGGTGGGTGGGTGGTGGTGGTGGTGGTGGGCGGGTGGTGGTGGTGGTGGTGGGCGGGTGGTGGTGGTGGTGGGCGTGTGGTGGTGGTGGTGGTGGGCGTGTGGTGGTGGTGGTGGTGGTGGGCGTGTGGTGGTGGTGGTGGTGGGCGGGTGGTGGTGGTGGTGGTGGACGTGTGGTGGTGGTGGTGATGGTGGTGGGCGGGTGGTGGTGGTGGTGGACGTGTGGTGGTGGTGGTGGTGGTGGGCCTGTGGTGGTGGTGGTGGGCGGGTGGTGGTGGTGGTGGGCATGTGGTGGTGGTGGTGGTGGTTGGCAATGCTGCGCTACCAACCCGGCGACCCGAGTTCGATTCCCGCTCACGGCCACCAACACCGGTGACGATTATCTGAACCGGTCCCGGGCCTCCCTTATGGACTCGGCTTCAAATGAGTACCGCTGTCGCTGTGTGTAGTAAACATCTCCCCCTCGTGCGCCACAGCGCCGGCCTTCACAGGTGCTACTCGCTAACGGCACTCGCCCCAACAGTCTGTTGAGGCTTTACCGAGGGGGGGGGGGTCTTTGTTTGGTGTGTGGTGGGCACGTTTTTGTGGCGGGCAGCGCAGAAACGGAGGCCGACGTGGCGGACGGGCAGGAGTCGCGCATCTCTCCCTCCGTGACGCGCGCTCGCTTCCACAGGTGACGGCACGCCCGTTCGCGATCGCGATTCAATTAAAACATCGACGGGACGGTATAAACATCGTTCGTGCCGCGGCGTCTGCGCCGCTAATATTGTCACCGTAGGTCTGTTTTCTAAACCGACTGTGACCTCGTCGTAACCGGCGGCTCGGATCCGTTTACAAACACTCGGCCCGAGGCGAACTTCGCGCTGCAGGGAAGTTGTTACTTGACGTCGACTTGCGTCTTGCAAGATTGTCTCTTTCCCCACGTGACGCGGATGTTTTTTTGTTCTAATCGCTGTTTTCTGTGTCGTCGTACTTTATTTTCTATTTTTAGTTTTTAGCTTTTTGGTCATTTGGTAAAACCCACCCAGGTTCGCTCTGGCAAATGGGGATTCCCATCCAGGTCTTTTGAACTCGACTTGACCCGGTTCGTCTTTGTTCGTTCCCGTCTCGGGCGAGCCCCGTGTCCTCCCGCGCCTTGTCAAGCACCGGTGTTGACCAAAACATCCCAAATATAGGTCCACAGAGCTCGGGCAGTGGTTGCCGCCGGTGCCGGCTGCCTTGCCGCTCATGTGCGGGGGTTCCCACGCCTCACGCTCTCCCCTTTGTGCAGCTTCCAATTTAGAGATTATTATTTTATTTGCAAAGTCTGGTCTTATTCATGCAATCAGTTTTGTCTGAACTGTGTAATTGAGTAGCGTCTCCTCCGTACTATCTATGTCTTCTGCTCTGCCAGTCTGCTCCATGCTGCCTGGTCTCGTCTGCACTCGTGGTCTGTTGCGTGTGCTGACTCGTTTCTGCATTTTCAAGTAAATTGTCTGCGCTGTTCTGTCCCGTTCCATCCATCTTGTTTGACACGCAAAGACAAAGATCCTCCGTGTAGCCTTAACAGACTGTTGGGGCAAGTGCTGTTAGCGAGCACCCAGTGAAGGCCGGCACGACACACGAGGGCCAGCAACACAACCGGCTGACTTTCTCTCCCCAGTGACGAGGTTTACGCACCGCACCGGGTAGTCGCTTGAGGCCGAGTCGACCTAGAGGAGGCCCAGGACCGGTGCAGGTAATCTAACTGGGGCGTGTTCGTCTGCGCCACCCCTTGCCCCGTTTGCTCGCCGCCAGCAGGCCGCCGTCCAAGAGCAGCAGCCTGCCGAGAAGTCTGATCCCTCCGGGCGGCGCCAGGGGCGGCTCCGACAGGTGCCGTCACGAACGCTCTTCAACCCGCGCCGCGCCGCACGCACGCAGACTAAGGCTCCCCGTGCGCCCGCCAAGGGTGGCACGGCGCGCGAGGGGTGGGCGATGTTTGCACACGGCACCGGGTACTCGTTTGAGCTGATTGGACTTGCCTACGACTGGTACCAGCGGTGCCAAGATCGGCCTCTGTGGAGGAGGCTCGTGAAGGATGCTTTTGGGTCATAGGATGGAGCGACAATGAAGGGCAGAGGAGTGGTGCTTGCAACAACGAGCAGAACACCGGGCGGATAAAACACGGTAGGGGGGGCACAGGTGGTTGCATTTGGAAGTCATCTCGGTCAACCCATGGCACCTGCTTCTGTCCGGTGACCTGCCAGTGAGCCTTCGATACTTCACGTGGCCTCAAGGTGCACTTTGCCTGGCTCAAAATGCCGTGGTGATATCATCACCTCCTATAGTCTGTAAAGGCTATACGGGGGGGGGGGGGTGGTCGTTGTTTGTGTGTGTGCCTTGTGTGTAGCCGTGTGTAGCCGTGTGTGTGCCCGTGTGTGTGTGTCCACGTGTCTGTGTCTACCCGTGTCAAATCGCAGCAGCCTGGGCTGTATGTCACTTCTGCGAGTCCTTTAGGCAAGGAACATGGGGCAAGTTGTAACAGTGATCGCTGTTCGGCATCTCTGCAAGCGAATGACTTGTCTCGATAAATCACTCCGTGCATTCCTCTCCGAACCTGTTGGGTCCGGAGGTAGGAGGAGGAGGGGGAGATGTACATTCGTTGGCATGAACTCATCACCGGTCGTTTGCATGCAACCACACTCTGCGAGAGATCTAAATGGAAGATGTTAAACAAATCTGAAAATAATATGGCGATGTGATCACGGGGACGAGCAGGGTTTAGGAGGAGCTGGGCGGGTGGTAGAGTTGCAACACTCGTGCCTCGCAGACAGAAGGGCCTGGGCTCGATTCCTGACCAGGGCACCTCTCTTTGTGGAGTTTGTATGTTCTCGCCCTATCCTGCAGAGCGTGAGTGAGTGAGTGTGTGAGTGTGTGTGTATGTTCTCCCCCTGTCCTGCAGAGTGTGAGTGAGTGTGAGTGAGTGAGTGTGAGTGTGTGTGAGTGAGTGTGAGTGTGTGTGAGTGTGTGTGAGTGTGTGTCAGTGTGTGGAGTTTGTATGTTCTGACCCTGTCCTGCAGAGTGTGAGTGTGAGAGTGTGAGTGAGTGTGTGAGTGGGTGGAGTTTGTATGCTCTCCCCCTGCCCTGCAGAATGTGAGTGTGTGAGTGTGTGAGTGTGTGTGTGTGAGTGGGTGGAGTTTGTATGCTCTCCCCCTGTCCTGCAGTGTGAGTGAGTGAGTGTGTGTGTGAGTGTGAGTGAGTGTGTGAGTGAGTGTGTGAGTTGGTGTAGTTTATATGTTCTCTCCCCTTGTCCTGTATGGGTTTCCTCCGGCTACTCCGGTGACCACCCATAGCTGAAGAATACACAAAACCTAACGAGTGTTGAGCAAATATCCCAATGAGAAAAACAATTACTCAATTAGGGTCACGTGCAGCAGGCAGGCACGTCGCCCACGACTGTGGAAACTTTGGCAGCCGCCCCTCGTGAGAGCGGCGAGCCTTGAGATGGGTAATCCAGCGTGGGACATCTGTGATCGAAAAAGAGCTTCATAGCTCATCGGATTCCTCCAGTCTAATGATTCTGATTCTGATGTTAAACATTTTTGTGTGTTTCTCTGCTTATTGGTGGCCCTCCAGACCATGAAACGTGGCAGGTTGTTGATGCTTCACCACAGGAATGACTTTGCGAGGTGGCGCGTTTATCAACGCAGGGTCCTGGACTGAGAGCTCTTCTGGACCCCTCTCCTCCCCCGCACTCCCCTTTGGGAAGTTGCTCAGGTCGACCTCGGATAGATCTCCTCGGCCCCCTGCCACGGAAATGTGGAATTTCCATCGCAGGGCCACCAATGTGTCTAACTCACGGCCCTAGCTCCTCGTTTTAGCCGTTAGTTGAATTGGCTTGTGATTGACGACCGTAGACAAAGCCAACATCGGTTTGTCGTGAGTTTGCAGTGCTTGGGGGGGGGGGGGCGTGTTCCCCATAAATCTATGGAACGTGTCTGGACGCGTCGAGCATTTGATTTACCATTACTATTATAATATTCCATTTACTGCAGCCAACGGCAACACAAACTGGTTTTGTCAGTCAATTGGTCTGGAGGGGGGTGGGGGGGTAGACGATGAGATGCGATGGCAGAGGAGGGGCGAGCACACTGGCCCTGCCACCCCAGAGGTCACCGTAAGGAACTGAACGATGATGTAAGGGTCCTAAATCCTCCCCGTCACCACCACGTCTCTCCACGCAGCAATCAACTGGCACCGCACAATCGGCTGTGAAGTGCGGTGAGGTGTGAGTACGCCCTCCTCTTGCGAGACACGGATGTACAATCGACTCTCGATTATCCACATGCGGTTTATCCGCTTTGTGGATTAGACGCGCACCAAAGATTTTGACGTAAATTAATAACTCGTGGATTTTCCCTTAAGCCCCAAATTAATAATCTAAGAATAGTTGAACGTTGTTATTCTTGGAAATGTGTATCACAAGTCATGTGCCTAAACCGAACAATAATGGTGCATCTGGTTAATCCGAAATCCATGTGATCACCCCTACAGTACAGTAGTTGCATATATTTACAACAGTGGGCGGAGTTTGATGTTGATTGGCGTGGCTCTGCTGTCATCCACTGAGTGGGTCGAGTCTTCTGGACTTTGTTAATAAGATCAACACATTCTTGACTACAATTTTTTATTTTGTTCGTTAACAAACTAAATTTTCTTAACTTAAACATAATTTATACCTACACGAGTCCTTTTTGGCATAGAGATCCACAGAAAATGTTTCTATTTATGAATCGTCTGCGATTTTAAATTATCTGCGGCCGTCCTCCCCATCATTAGCGCAGATAATCGAGAGTCTAAATGTTGTCCTTCTTTGGCACCGTGCATAGCCAACCGTGCTCATCAGAGGATCAGAGGCGAGCTGATCGGTCTGGGCGAGGAGAGCGCTGGACAGAGATTCAGCCGGCGGGATGGCCTCTCCCGGCTCGAGGGGCATCAACACCCAATGCCAAATTCACTTCCTGAATCGTTCAGAATCCATCCCTCTTGCTGTACCGCCATACCGTAGCTTAGTTCAAGGTACAATAAAGACAATGACAAAGATCTCCTGTATAGCCTGTAACAGACTGTTAGGGGCAAGTGCTGTTAGCGAGTAGCACCTATGAAGGCTGGAACGGCCCATAAGGGGGGTGGGTGGTCAACACCACGCCCGGCCGCCTTTGTCTCCCTAGTGGCGATGTCTACACCACTGCTACAAGCCGCTGGGTCGCGGGCCGCTGTGACTGGCGCCTTGACGGACACTGCTGCCCACTGCACTGCAGTAACACCACGGGGGCAGTCGACTGGGGGCTCACGAGGGGGGGCGGGGGGGGGGGGGTCACATGGGGTGTCACGTGGGGTCCGAGGAGCCTGTTGGAGTGGCTGGGAGAATCGGCTCGCAGAGACATTGTGAAGAAGCCCAGATCGTCGAGATGACGGAGGTGGCAACAAGAGATGAGAGTGGAGATGAGTCTCATTCTCTTGTATTTAGTTTGGTGTCCCCCCCGCGCACCTCCGGTTAACGCGGTTGGCTACGTACGGTGCAAAAGAAGTTCTACATCCATACATAGTAGTCACATGTACACACGTTAATTAAACTTGTGGGCTTTCGCAACCAACATTATGTATTGGAAAGTATTTTGGGTTAGCTCACGTAAATATAATTGTGTCGTAAACTCCCCTCCACCCGACACAACCAACTCGTACGGTTTGTCACGTGAACAAAACGTGCCAATTCGTGACTGCTTGAGCACACCGCTTGTGTGCTGGAGAGTAAACCCACAACAACATATCCAATTTGAGTTAACGACGTTTCTATGGCGATTAACAACAACAACCAGCCTCATTGCACGTCATTAGCCATTAAACTGGTCGCCGTTTCTAAAGTGGAATTTTAATCACGAAGGCACCGAATGCTTCGTTTCTCATTTTAAACGGCAAAACGTTCACGTGCGCTCACGCCAATTTTTGAGGTGGAGCGGCCTCCATTAGAGGGCAGAGCAAGAGGGGGTTGCATCTTCGTGGTACTGACCACACACCTCCCTCCTTGCCTCCTCCCTCTCTCCCCTCTCTGCCTCCTCCCTCTCCCCCCCCCGCTCCCCTCCCCACCTCACTCTGTGTGTTGTGATGCAGCCCCGATGCCAATGTGGTCATCCAGAAGAGGAGCACCAGCGTCCTGTCGTCGTCATCGGCGGCAGCGATGCCTCCGGCTCACGGGTGAGACGCAGCGGCTCCTCACCGCGTCGGGGCCACGTGCCGCTCACTCGCGTCATGGTGGTCGTGGTGGTGGTGGTCGTGATGGTGGTCGTGGTGGTCGTGGTGGTGGTCGTGATGGTGGTCGTGGTCGTGATGGACGTCAGTCGGAGAGGTACCAGAGAGGTCTGGTGCCGCGTGAGGAGACGCCGCCCCCCCCCCCCACGCCAATTCTGCCAGAGCAACTCGATGTAGCGCTGCGATTCTCCCCACTACCTTCCCTTCCCCTGCTGGGAGCGAGAGATACGCGCAGAACTGGACTGGAGTAGGGATTAGGAATGATGATCCTAACAACGGCCGATATGGAGCCCTCCTCCCACTGGCAGTTTTCCCATCCATACACTCAACAGGTGTAAACACCCCAGGTGTAAACACCACAGGTGTAAACACCACAGGTGTAAACACCACAGGTGTAAACACCACAGGTGTAAACTCCACAGGTGTAAACTCCACAGGTGTAAACACCACAGGTGTAAACTCCACAGGTGTAAACTCCACAGGTGTAAACACCACAGGTGTAAACTCCACAGGTGTAAACACCACAGGTGTAAACACCACAGGTGTAAACTCCACAGGTGTAAACACCACAGGTGTAAACTCCACAGGTGTAAACTCCACAGGTGTAAACTCCACAGGTGTAAACTCACCAGGTGTAAACTCCACAGGTGTAAACTCCACAGGTGTAAACTCACCAGGTGTAAACTCCACAGGTGTAAACTCCACAGGTGTAAGCTCCGCTATCAGAGCTCCAGTGAGGCGGTGGACGCATTCACGGCGACTAATATCACGTTCATCTCCCCGGCGTGGCAGTGTGTGGGGAAGGGGTAAAGTTGTCCTTGTTACCCCCCGTTCCCCCGTGTCCACCCAGCAGCGCGTGTAGGTACACGGCAGTCGATGGGGCAGGCTGCACGTGATGGGATAAAGTGTGGGGACTCGGACCCCCTTTCCAAACACGTCTGGCTGGTGTGCGAGAGTTCAGTAGAACCCCTCCTAACGACGGCAATTGGTTCTGTGAAACCGGCCGTGAAGTGATTTGGTCATTAAGTGATTATACTAAATACACGTTAAAGGCTTAATTCGTTCCGATAGCATCAAAAGTTACAATTTTTCACCCAAAAAACGTACTTTATAATATTTAAACAATGGATATTACATAAAGATGCTAGTAACATTATAAACACATAATATTAAAATAAACACGGTTATTCAATGTGTAGAGGTGATACGCGCTGGGATTAAGGATCGTATGCACAGTGTGTGATGATTGGCTGTGTAGGTGGTGACGCGCGCTGACGGTGGAGGATCAGGGGTCAGCGCGGGGTCGTGGGTTACGGGGTACTGATTGGCTGTGGACCGGTGACATGCTGAGAGGGAGTGACCGGGTGGCAGCGCGGTGGGATTGGTGGAGGAGTGTTAACACGCGCTGGGGAAACCGGATCGTAAAGAGAGTGCGTCGTGATTGGTTTATTAAGGAGCGATGCTCATGCTGAATGTACGCATCAGCTCCGCCTCTCGTGAGCAGGGGCTATAAAAGGGGATGCACACAGGCGTAAGGGCAGTGTGTAACCAGCGAAGAATGAAGACGGGGATGAAGACCTAGAGCCCTGCGGTACCTAGCCCCGCTGTCCTAAGGGGACCGGGACTCTGTGTAACTCAGAGGCGAGTGTAGTGTGTGTAGCCATAGGTCTACACGAGCCGAATGTACTGTTGTGTAGCCAGAGGCATAGGGCTTACACGAGTCGAGTGTATAGTGTAGCCAGAGGCATAGGGCTTACACGAGTCGAGTGTGTTGTGTAGCCAGAGGCATAGGGCTTACACGAGTCGAGTATATGGTGTGTAGCCAGAGGCCTAGAGCTTACACGAGATTAGTGGAGTGTGTCGGAGGAAGAAGGAAGACCACACGTTGTATTGTGATACCTGAAGGATTTAATAAAAGTGTGTTACCCGTCAAGAAGTTCCTGCCGTCAATTCGCATACTTCAAATGCATTAATTCATATTCACTGTACCTACAACAGCCGTCATTAACATGGGAATGGTCAGTAGCGAACACATTGGGCACTATTGAGGCACTACACTACACTATACACTACACTATACACTACACTATACACTACACATTGGGCTCTATGGAGGCACTACACCATACACTACACTATACACTACACTACTATACACTACACTATACACTATACATTACACATTGGGCTCTATTGAGGCCCATAGTTAAGCGATTAGTCGTTAACAGGGGGTGGTCGTTCAGAGGGGTTCTACCGTAGACTAAAATTCCCCTCCCAGAGCTCCCTCAAGTGAAGGCCGCTTCTGCCGGCAGTGGCACGAGCGCTCGAGCGGTGGCACGAGCGCTCGAGCGGTGGCAGGGCTGCGCCTTTTGCTGCCGTTTGCCACCGAGCTGGCGGTTGGCGAGGGAGGCTTGTTATGATGGAGGGGGGGTCAAGTGTGCGGTCAAATCTCGACCGAATACCGACACGGAAAATCAGGTGTTTTGTCGGAATTTCAGAGCTTGTTATTTTTTTAAATTGTTTACGAGACACAATTTCAATTATGTTGGTCAGTGGCGACCCAAGCGGCTCTGAGATCAGAAATACTGAGATGCTGAGTTCGTATCCAGGTTTTAGCCACTGGATTCTCAAGAGGAATGGGTTGATGGTCTCAGCCTGGCCACCAGTGACTTTCACACGGACCCATATACTTTATATATTAGAGGACCCACAGACTCAAACATAGAGACCCCGTAGACTTGCGTAGAGCCTAGGGGGTGGTTAAACTGGGCCTCTACGAGTATCTTCCCCTTTACAAAGTCCCTACAGACTTACATGGACATCTATAGACTAATGCAGAGCTGCACAAACCTGTATTGACTCACAAAGAGAAGGATAGATTCACCAAGATGCACATGCACTCGCACCCAAGGGCCGAGAGGTTCCCGTGGGCTGAGCTGTTGTTATGGGGAATTTGTTGATGGTCTCAGTCCGGCCGCCAACTCCTGCAACAAACAAAAGAACATCGCGTTGGGCGGGAGGGTCGTGGCACAGTGGTAAAAATTGCGCCTCGCAGCGAAAACGCCTGGGTTCGATTCCCGACTCAGGGAGTTTATATTCTCTCCCCTGTTCTGCTCTGGGTTTCCTTGGGGGTTGAACTGGTGAACAACGGACAGTGTTGAAATGGCAACATTACAGCCAGTTATGACTTAAATTGGTTGATAACGTCCTTGCAGTGATTGCTCACTCTGTACCTATCTTCTCGGTTAAAATTGTGTTTATGTCTGTATATATGGATGACTTGTTGATAACCCCCCATCGCATTAACATAACCTTCTCCGCCCTACATGTGGCCGCCTACCGTTTTTAATCCCTGACATTAACATAAGCTCCCCCGCCCATGCTGCCCCAGGGCCCTTGTGCCCCGCCCACTCCATTCTCACACTTGGGCTATGCCCATTTTAACCTTTATAAACAGTTTGCCTTTAGAGACCGCCCCCTCTTTCTTCTCCACCTGATGGCGACCGTTTGTGTTGCCACCGAAACGTCGTAGTTTTTTGTTATTTTCTTTGAACCTATCTACGTGACTTTACCGAAAGACCCAAATAATATGAATTCCTGCAGTCACGAAAGCTTTAAGTCAAGATTAATAATAAAAACCGTGTTCTGCTCGCAGTATTTGGCTTTATAAGTGTAACATTTGAGCAGCAAGGGTGGCTGGTTAATTTAGCAGCTGATTTTACCGACTCATTGTTTGTATGTGGAACTATGTTTGTTGAGCTTATTATGGACCGCACGTAGCCAACCGTGCTAATTGGAGGTGCAGGGGGAAGAACGACAAACTAAACACAAAAAGCAATTGAAAATAAATTAGTTTGTAAATCTAGATGATTTAAAAGTGCACAGTCTCCCATTGGCTTCCAAATATAGGAAGCAAGAGAGCGTTCCAGTCAGGCCGCAGAAGCGCATCTGAAAACGCCGCGTGATGCGGTGACGACCGTCTTTTGTTCGACGGCTGAGCCAAAAGCCGCTGCTGCTGCGACGATGATGACCGGAGTTCGTGTGACGACAGGTTGCATGGCATCATCAAGTCTGCATTAACCACACACATCTTCATGCTTTGTAGTGTAACATGCAAGCGAATTCGCTCTGATAATTGAAACGCATTGTCTTTCAGACCGATCTTTGAAACCGATTGAACATCTTAACATCCTCCACTGTAATATGTTTTCATCACTTTGATACCGGCCAAAAAGATATAACTATTCAATCCCCGAGCTATTAACACTTTGATATTTTGCTTTGCCTCTATGCCGCTCGCGTTTTGGTATTGTTCTCTGGTGGTCTAACACCGGCGGTGAGACACGGCAGTAGAGGAGGCTGCGGCCTTGGCGTAGGCCAATCGGTTGTCATGACAATACATTACATTATTATGAAAGCGCGTTTGTTTGCATGTTTTACCATGAGCATGATGTGTGGTTAATGTAGACTTGAAACATCTTAAAACACCACCTGTGTTATTGCCAGAAAGGGTTCAGCCGTTTGTTCTTATTTATAAAAACTTGGCACACAATCGGAGCTGGGCCAATCGGCGGATTAAGTAGATCGATCGACAACAAACGTTCAGCAACGAGGATAGGTGGTCCACCCGCAAACAGTCTGGGGAGGTTACGTGGGCGGGGGCACCTTTGTCTTTATCTTTATCCCCGTGTGGTTTTGGGGCACCAGGAGCAACGCCTGGCGGAAGTGCTCTCGTTGCGGCTCGTCGCTCGGGAAGCGCACGGCCTTCATCCTCGAGTACCTGGGCCTCTACTACCACGAGGAGTGCTTCAAGGTGCTTGCAGGCAACACTCGCAGGCACTAACACACAGAGACTAACACACAGAGACTAACACACATAGACTAACACACACGGGCACTAACACACAGGCACAAACACAAAGACTCGCATCAATACTTGCTCTCACAGACACACAGACAACATCTTCTTGGTTCTTTCGGTAAAGTCACGTAGAATGGAAACAATAAAAATAATAAAATAAAACATAATAAAATAATTCTCACGACGTTTCGGCCACAACGCAAGCAGCCGTCATCAGGTGAAGACCAGGTCTGTCGGGGAGACAGCGTCTGCAGCAACATTGGTTCAACACGGGCAAATTCTGGACCAGTTTCGACATTCAGTGTACCATCAGCAGTTGGGCTTGCCCAAGCCCTTGCTCGTAGACAGACAGTTATTTTAAGCTTTCGTGACTGCAGGGATTCATCTTCTTGGTTCTTTCGGTAAAGTCACGTAGAAGGGAAGTAATAAAATAATAAAAATAAAACATAATAAAACAATTCTCACGACGTTTCGGCCACAACGCAAGCAGCCGTCCTCAGGTGAAGAATGAGACAATGCCAAGCTAGGAGCTTATATATAAGCTGCGTTGGAGGTGGAAGAAAGAGCGCCTTAACAAAAGAATGTGCATATGAAGAGGAATTTAGCATATACATGGAAAATGCGTAGGAGGTGGGCGGGGGGGTTTCAAAGTCATATTATGCCCATGCATTATGCAGGATCAACAGCACCAAGGGGGGGTGCAGGGATTAGCAGTAACAAAGGAAAGGAATGTTAATGATATGTAGCTGCAGTTACTCAACAACCACGTAGAAAACTAAAGTATAAACTACATCACCTGAGGACGGCTGCTTGCGTTGTGGCCGAAACGTCGTGAGAATTGTTTTATTATGTTTTATTTTTATTATTTTATTACTTCCCTTCTACGTGACTTTACCGAAAGAACCAAGAAGATGAGTTATTTTAAGGCAAGAACATATCAAAACCAGAGTTCTGCTCCCGTTGAACCAATGCTGCTGACAAAATGCACTCCCAGAAGGCCATGTGGCTGATGGGATGTGTCAAAGTACCCTTGTCTAGCGGCACAACTGCGGCAAGGAGGAGACTCGTCTGCTTATTTTGATATACAGTGAGCCCCTTGATTTACGATGCCATCGATTACGGATATTTCGATCACGGTCCGCCTCCCATAGGGTCCCATTGTTTCTTTTAACGATTCATTTTCGTTGAACGATGTGTTTACAATATTACACGACCGGCAATTTTGGCCAATCGGAGCATTCCTAAGTGAACTCTGCAGCATTCCTCAGCCAATCAGCGACGCCCTTTTGTGGGTGTTTTGGGGGCAACTGGCTGCTTGCTCTTCAATTCTAGATTTGAAGCTTTCGTGACTGCAATGATTCATACTCTTAGGTTTTTTCGGTAAAGTCACGTAGGTAAAAAATAAAAAATAAATAATAGAAATAATAGAAATAAAATAATAAATCACGACGTTTCGGAGGCAACACAAGTCTCCGTCATCAGGTGGGACCGTCACAGCTGAATTTACGGTCTCAAGTGAGCGCTGCTCATGGCAGCAGCTCTCTTGAGTACCTAATTATTATTTTATGTTCTTGGTTCTTTCGGTAAAATAATAAAAATAAAACATAATAAAATTATTTTATTATGTTTTATTTTTGTTATTTTATTACTTCCCTTCTACGTGACTTTACCGAAAGAACCAAGAAGATGAATCCCTGCAGTCACGAAAGCTTTAAATCGAAATTTATTATTTTATGCTATATTCATGCACCTTTTTACGCTCTTTATTCACTATTTATCCTTGTTTTTATTAATATTAACGCTTTAATATGTTCTTTAACGTTTACTCATTAAACTTGCATGTTTAAATATTATAAACTATGTTTTTAAGGCGACAAAGGTTAACTTCGTCTTGGAACAAATGAAGCCCGTAACAAGTTTTTCTATATTCGATTAACGATAATGTCAATGAATGATGGTTTTTGTGAAACCAAATTAATATCGTTAACCGAGGGAGCATCGTATTTATGCTCATAATTATTATTATTTTTATTCCCAAATCCATAACATTCCCACCTCCTCGACCCCGATTGGTCAATCAGTGCGCCAGCTGCAGCTGTTCCCTTGGCCACGTGGGTGACGGTCACAAGCTGCGCATCGTGGCCAAGAAGGTCAACTGTGACGCGTGCTACAAGAAGAAGATGGGTGAGTGTCCGGAGGGGGGCAGCCGTGACGGCGGCGATGCTGCGCACGTGCCGTGTGACACGGCACATTAACGGTTTAGCGACTCTGGTATTCGCGTCATGCTCGCAGCAAGCAAGGGCTATTGTGAAGGAAGGCACTCCAGTGGTCCCTCGGTCAACGATATCAATTGGTTCCACCAAAACCATCGTTCATTGAAATTATTGTTAATCGATGGCATTGTAAATCGACGGACCACTCCACTGTGTTTTACAGTCTGTAGTCGTTTTTGCAGTTAGGGGGGCGATTTTATCCTGTGTTATGCCAATTTGAGTATTTTCCGTGTAATTTTCAAAATGTGTCAAATTTGAACCGTGACGTGGGCACAAAATGGCTTCTCCGCTCTCGCGAGCGACTCCCCGGGAGCTTTGACTGATGCCCACGTCGTGTTCTACCGTCCATGCACCGGCAGCGTTAACCAGGGGCAGCCCACGGGATTGGAACCGTGAGCATCTGCCACAATCGCGAGAGTTCTTTTGAACATGCTTACAAATACCGTTTGTCGCCGAGGTCTGTGAATTGAATGTTATCCCAATTATTTGTTGTTGTTGCAGGTCTGTAAAAGCACTAACTTCGATGCCAAAATCGCCCGTCATCGAACGAGAACCCCGCATCAACCCACCGCCTGGCCACAGTCCAGCTTGCGCACATGGGTATTCACGTAGTCGTTGGGGGCCTACATTAGCACAATTGAATTATAACGAGGTATTCGAACATGCTTTAATCGATTAACATAACGTCTTACTTTTCATGACGCACGCATCGAATTGTGTGCTAAGGTTAGGATTTTGTCACAGAGGTCTTGGAGGTCACTGCTGGTCATGGAAATCGTAAAGTGAAGTGAAATGTTGGTTCGTGGCTGCAGACGCTCAGTAGATTTGGGTGCTTGATTCTTCTCAGAATTTCTGCAACGTCACGGAGCTGAAACCGGTACCGGTGCTGCTGTGGTTGCAATGGGAGGGGGTGTGGGGGTGGAGGCGGCTAGTGCTGTCCCTGGCAGGGGAATGTCATTCAACCACCCACCCACTCAACCACTCACCCACCCACTCAACCACTCATCCACCCACCCACTCAACCACTCATCCACCCACCCACTCATCCATCCACCCACCTACTCAACCACTCGCCCATCCACTCAACCACTCACCCACCCACTCAACCATCACCCACCCACAACAACCACTCGCCCAATCATTCACTCACTCACCCACTCAACCACTCATCCACCCACCCACTCTATCACTCATCCACCCACTCAACCACTCACCCACCCACTCAACCATCACCCACCAACTCAACCACTCACCCACCCACTCACCCATCACCCACCCACTCAACCACTCGCCCAATCATTCACTCGCCACACTACAGGTCCCACCTCATTCTCTCCGCATCTTCCCTCACACTGCTCCACTGTTGAAATTCCATATCCCGTCACCACCGTCGTCTCTGTCCCCCACAAGCTCCCACAATACCGACCTCGGCTCGATGCAAGAAAACGCGTTGCATTCTTTACCCCTTGACAACTCTGATAAAATAGTCCTGCTTGATGCCGACCGAGTTGATGTTTTGGACGTTTGTTCAGCAACCGTTAAAAAAATATAAAGACCGCCCACTCGAACTTTCAATTCTATTAAATCGATAAAACCATAACAAATAAGCCACTTGGTTTAAATTTGTTGAACTTTGAAACAGTTATGTTATTTTTTTACTTGATATACATTTATACAATTTGTGATTATCATTTTTAAGCAAGGCACCTTTCCCATTTTTCTGGGAACAATTTAATTTTTCCTGCAGCTTAGCCGTGGAATTTTAGGAAAATAAACCCCCCCCCCCCCCCGTGACAAAATCACATTCTTAGCGACGGTGTATGGAAGTGAAATGCTCGATGAGAAGTTGCCGTCGTGTCATATTTAGGGCCGCGTAGCAAGTGGAACGGTTTCAATCAGATGGAGTGCAAATAGGAAAACAACTATCTGAGCGAGAGTGAGTAAAAGACCGAGACGAAATGTCGCTCCCTAAATGTAACCGTGATTGCAAATCGTGACGACAAATTTGCTTGCTGGGGTGCGTGCAACGGTGATCGTGGCTAATTTTGAACGACAATTCACATTCTAATTGTGTAAAGTGTGAATGTCTATGACTCGCTCATTCCCTTCAGAGCGCCGAGTTGGTCGCTTCAATCCGACCGGGGTGGCCCAGCGGTGGAGCCAGGGGCTCCCAATCAGAAGGTCCGTGAGTTCAAATCCTGGTTGGCTGTTGATTTGGCCAATCATCCCTGGCCTCCTGGGGTCGATAAAATTCCGAACCACTTTGTGGGAAAGAGCAACACAGTTCTGGTTTCCCTATAGACTGGCGCTTGCCATATGAATATGGAATGTGCATCGCTGTGCTGTGACTCGGAGGTGCGCACTGGAAGCCTCGATGTGCATTTATCCAGGCAACCACTTTGGCTTTTTTTATGACGTACGTAGTCGGAGGGTCAATCTCGAGTGGAATCGTCATGCAATGTCAGTCGGTGGGTCTCGGCTCACTTCTCGGACCTTAGGCCCAGATTCTGTGTTGCTTGCGGGGAAACTAAAACTTACAAAAACATAAATATTAATATTTTTCCACCTTCGAGAGAAATGCCAAAGGATTATTTAATGTCAGATGTGTAATTATTGAGCAATTTCTAGCATAAACATTTGGCACGTCATGATGAATTCAATCATTGAAGTTGATTCTAATGGTTGTGATGCTTGCATTGATTCGTGCGTCAAAGTAGATTGTGGACCACTAATCCAGGTTATATTTGCGCGCTATACGCGTACGCGCAGTGACTTTCGGCTCGTGGAGCAAATTCAGCGGTACAAACGAGACGATACAAACGAGTCGGACAATCACTGATGGTACACATGAGACCGAGAATTCCAATGAGATGGTATCAACACAACGGATGGTACAGAGGGAATGGACGAGACCAGTTACACCGACCAGTACGAATGAGACGGTCCATATGAGACGGGCAATATAAAGAGAGACAATGTAAAGAGAGACCATATAAAGATAGACAAAGATTGTCAACCTATGAATTATATATTCTTAACGGGATTTAGTTTCGAGCAAATCAAACGGAATCACAATTGATTGAATTTTTAAATGCTTGTGGCTCTGCAAATGTAATCAAACGCAATCATTGTTACCCGCCCCACTAATATCAGAAGGGTTATTTTATGTATAGTGCAGTATCTTGGTGCTTTCAATTTTATTTCTTTCATATTAATGGTACAGATGGCATGAAATGAAGGTGGCCCTTGCATGGTTATATTGCCAGTCCCATTGCCACCATCAAATCCAGGTATTATCTATCCCGTTTCTGTGGGCACGACCACAATTTATCGCCTCTGCCTTTTCGATCAACGCACTCCCCACTTGCTCTCCAAGGTCGATGCGTTATTTTAAGCGGAGAAAGATTTGCGTAATCGTTCGTGTAAGTTTATCATTAATCTTGGTGCATATGGTGTCGCAGGGAAGGCGCTGCTGTGTTTTGCAGTATGGGGCTGCTGCTGCTGTGTGATCCCTAATTGAGTAATTTTCTGCGTCATTTTTTAAAATTGCTACATGTTGAACGTGACGCCGGCACGCGATGGCCAACTCGGTTTAGTCGGAACGTCGTGGGACGCGTAACGCGCTCCACCGCTGGAGACGACGCGGCACCCCGTACCTTGACCGCTTGGCACGCCCGCAGGGACAACCAGGGCACCCTGCTGGATTTGGGAACCGTGATCATGAATTGGCTCTCTTCTATTTCCCTTGGCCATAGTGTGCCGACCAGGCAAGGATTTCGCGGTAATGGAGAAATGCTCACGATGAAATGCCACGCAGTGTCCGGACGTGCTGGGACACGCGGCGCGTGCCACGTGCGCCGGGGGCTGCGTGCCACGTGCGCCGGGGGCTGCGTGCCACGCGCGCCGGGGGCTGCGTGCCACGCGCGCCGGGGGCTGCGTGCCACGCGCGCCGGGGGCTGCGTGCCACGTGCGCCGGGGGCTGCGTGGCGACGCTGTCGCAGCCTTTGGACCTCGTTCCCGGGGAGCGTTGCAGCTCAGCCGCAAAAAACAACAACCCTCTGCTGCCTGGTTGTTAAGAAATGCTATTTTGTTTATAAAATTAGCTCCGTAATTGTTCTCTTTGCCTTGTAGCGCACGGTAATATACAATACAGGGTTTGCTGTTGTGGGCAGTTTTGTGTCGTGTTCATTTTTAGATTAAGAGCCGTTTTTAAATCTCACCATTAAAAACGCTTTACATCGACAACGAAATACAGGCCACGATTGAAGAACCTCACGATGTAGGCTGCGTCGCGGGGCTCAAGATAAACGAGAGAAACAAAAGCCACCACGGTTACGGCAAGTTCGCAAATAAAAAAAAAGGGAAAATTCTTGTCGGAGCTCCTCCACTGGAACACACGGCCAGATGCACGCATCCACAACAACATCATTTACCATTTGAATTAACGACGTTTCACTGGCGATTAACAACAACCAGCCTCATCGCACGTCATCAGCGGGGATATCAAATTGTAACTTAAACTGGTCACCGTTTTTAAAGTGGAATTTCAATCACGAAGGCATCGATTGCCTTCGTTTCTCATTTTACACGGTACAAAGTTCACGTGCGCTCACGACATTTTTTGGCGATGGCCAGAATTTTGGAGAACTGTTTCTATTTTAAAGATCACTCTATTTGGCGTTACTCTTTGAAGCAATCATCATCATTGTTATCATCGTTCTTGTTTTCATTGCCTTCGGGGAGATGGTGGACGAGAGTGCTCGGGCAATGCTGGCGAGAAGCGCGGCGTGGTAACGAAGAGCAGCGAGAAGCGCAGGGGGTGGGGGCTGAAGAGGAGAGGGAGACCGAGCAGAAGCGACAGACTCGTGCATCGGCGCAGGTAGCCTCGGGGAATGTGGTCCCCCCTTTTAAACCGGAACACCTGCACCTGGGCCCGCAACTGCACGTGCGTGGAGAGGTGGGGGGGGGGGGCACCCGTGTCACGGGCACGGCCGTTTTGTGCCTTGCCGACATTTGTTCAGCTGCCGCGTCGGTGGAAAGTTTGCCGTGCGAGTGCGGCCAGCGGTTTCCACGACGCGGAGCGGTGGTGTGGGAAGATGTTTTGTAGCGCATGCCGCTCGTCGTGGTCTGTCCCCGGCCTGCCGCGCCCCAAACGGGCACAAGGGGGGGGGGGGGAGCCGCTCAGCTCGTGCAAATGAGGGGGCCTGCTCCTGGCGTCTCGAGTTCTCGGCTGAAAATGATTCGCCTATGTTTATGTCGACGGGTCTTAAACCGACGTATTAGTCAGGGTCTCTCCGAGGCTTGGTGTAGCGGCGGAGAAGGGCAACTGGGGCATTTAGACCAGGGCCAAACACTCCAGCGGGGCATCTGAAAGTGGCCCAAACCAGTCACGCGGTAGAGATGAGGCTGATCCGCCAACCCTCCCCGAAACCCTGAACGTTGTGCGTGGTTCTTTCGTGATACGTAACCAGAGAAAACGCTCCACCCGATGCAGCCAATTAGTAAGGTTTGTCACGTAAACAAAACGTGCCAATTCGCGTCATTTGTGGCCAGGCCGCTTCTGAAAAACAGCAATTGGCTTAGTTTAGTGACTAGTTCTGCACACCGGTCGTGTGTTTGAGAATAAACTCACAACATTTACAATTAGGATACTGTAACGTTTTTCCGGCAATTATGACCAGCATCATCGGGCTATAGCAAAAGCCGACGTGTGAAATGCAAAGTGCTGTCACTGGGTATTCGCCAAACAGCCCCCAATACTGAAAGTTGCCTCCAAATCACGAAACTGAGATTACATCAAGCGGCAACATCGGAGCCCTTTTGCAAAACAAACAAAGTCATTGTCAGGAACCTCCTGAAAAAGTCTTGAGACTTTCCTGGGTAAATGAGCATTACATTTTTGAATATATTCATATTCCAGCCAGTGAGGGTTGTGGATTTTTGGTGCACATGGGGAGTGGTGGTGCAGTGGGTCGGGACACTGCTATGAACCCGGTGGCTCGAGTTTGATTCTCATTGACAGCCAACATCAGTGGTGATTATCTGAACCAGCGCTGGGCCTCCTCTCCATCGACTCGGCTTTAAATAATGATTGGTGCAGGGTAAGGTTCAGCACAGGAGACCGACGTGGCCGGACGTAGCGCTTGCTACACACTCCCTCCCTCGTGAGCCATGTTGGCCTTCGTTGGTGCTACTCGCTACCCAGTCACTCGCCCCGCCAGCACTCGGTGGAGGATATGCGAAGAGATCTTGCGAGGAACTTTCAGGTATCTTTCTGTTTTCTTCGGTATATGGACGTATTGGCTGTACACCGGTGCAGCATAACACACCGGTCATCATTAAAACCGTCTGATGATGTCGCTGCTGCTGCTGCTGCTGTTGAGTGAGCTGCAGACTGTCCATCAGAAGTTGCCTTCGATTCAGCAGCCGCTGTCCCATTCGAGCGTGTGGTGACACCACGAGCCGTCGTCTTTTGATGCCACCGTCCACCAAGAAACGATTCTGGAAACGAATCAAGGAACCGTCCGACCAAGTCTCGGGCACGAGGAATCAAATCTTGGGAAGACGGAGCATCCAATCGTCAACGTGGCTGAGTGCTTCGTGTGACAGACACTTGTATCAACGTTCGTCTTCCGACCACTGTGAGGTCACGCGAACTGATTTTGACGCACCACCACCACCCCGCAAGATCTTCTGACGGGGTTGCGAATCGCAGGATAAATAATTATTCTGAAAAAATTGTTTAAAAAAGAATAATACCACGCACCACCCTCAATGCGTCCGTGTGGACCGTGACGCTGGCACACGATGGCCTCCTACGAGCGACGTCACGAGATCCTCGAGCGTTCACCATGAAGCGCGTACTGTTTCCGGTTTTTACAACCGGCAGTATTAAGTAGTGCAGCCAGCACGATCCGAACCGTGAAACTTCGCCGCGAGCTGTGAACGCGCTCCGGCGGGTGCCACGTGTCCCTGCGTGGCCGAGCCGGGTCGCCGGGACCGTCCTGCCGGCGACGCGACAGGGCGAGAGACCGAGCTCTGAGCTGGGCCTGCGTCCTTATCGTCTGCTAGCTGCGTGTGTGGGCACCTGTCCAGATCTGTAGAACTTTATTGACACTGTGCGCACGTCTGGCATGCGTCTCACCTTTTGGACTGTGGGAACGTGATATTACCCGTATTTGTTCTGGGCTAATCTTTCTCGCAGGATCCTCATAATGGACAGGAAGTGTGAGCAACGAAGATCACCCAGGTGGCTCAACGGTGGAACGAGGAAAGACTTAATTTCACCGGCTGCAAGGATAACATCGACGCATCATAAATGCACCAGTTCTCAATTTTGTGCGAATGCAAATTTACCTCCTTGTCTCAATTGCGACGCGGCACGTGCGGTGCACACATTCGCGGCTTGCTTTTTTCCGTTGTTTTTGGAATTCCTGCACCGTGGCTTTTTAAAAAGAATTTTAGGGCATCCTGATAAATTGGTGAAGATTGCCGCCGGCATGCATGTTTTTGTTCCGATAAATGTGTCTTGGAAAGAAAAACAAAACCCCACTTCCTTGCAAATATGTTTCCTCCAAAGCCAAATTTTTTTTGTGAAATTTAATGTAATTTAGTTTTCCTGTTTTTGTGTACTCTGCAATTCAGAGGTGGCCGGTTCAATCCCTGGTCCTGGTGGAAACAATGGAGCAACTTTCTTAAATCACTGTCACCTATAGATCATCACAGGTGGCTTCATCCGGTGCGAAAGACGTTCAACATACGTACAATAATGTTGCTGGTTCCAGCGTCTGTCTTTCTCTCTAAGACGGTTCAACATGGTCACGTCAGAGACCCTGTTAGCCAACACCACTGGTGCCATGGTCTGGGCCTGAGATTCTCGCAGGTTTCTCACAATGGCCGTGATGCAAACACCGAGATCCTGAATTTGAATTTCTGGGATTGTGCTTGTAGTCCAGAAGGGTGGGGAACTTAATTTTACTCAAAACCAAGGTGGTTAAAATCGTTATTTTTGTGGATTCCCAGTAACCGAATGGAAAAAAAATGTGGAATAAAGTGGTTCAAATTATTTTTCCGCACGTGCGTAGAAATGTCAACCGTTTAGGCTGAGAAACAAAGGTGGAGCTAGTTCGCACAGCGGACTTGCCCTTCATACATTTACACAACAAGTCCGCCGTGAGACGAGAAATCAAATTCAAGAGCGTGTTGGTTCACAGGGTAATTCAAAATAAACTCAACTGAACTGCTTCGACTCTGCCTCCTTGCACGGCAGCTGACATCAGCTGTCGCCGTTGTGATGTCCACCCAACGCCGTAAATGGGTTTCACGGTCGTGTGTCGTGTGTCGTGTGTGGGTATCAACTCTAAGCTAATTTGTTTTGCCAGGTAAGGCCCACTGAGCTATGTCGCTCTTTTTCAGAAGCGACCTGGCCACAAATGATAGCTCAACGAAGTGGCTTATCATGTGGAAATATATAGCAGCCAATTACTCTAAATGCGTGATGTTGATTCTAAATGTGGAGGGAAAAAACGAAGGACCCGGGAGAAAAATGCACGCGACTATGGGGAGAGAGAGACGCGCAAACTCCAAATATACAGGCGTCGGGGTCGAACCCACGACCTCCTGTATACCAGGCGAGGTAGTTAACATCTCATAGCCGCCGTGATGATGATGACAGAGAGAGACTCAAACTCCAAATAGACACCATTGGAACCTCATTTGCCAGTAAAAATAAGATAATTGTTTTTTTACCCTTCTATCTGGCAACAAAACTGACACCTTTTTACAAGGAGTCATGTTTGCATAGACCACAATACCTGCAGTCATAATGCAAACAAAAAACACAACTCTGATAATGTGCACTGTCCTTGAAGTTGATTGGTCCACACCCGAGACAGCTTTTCTTAGAGCCTAGTCTCACATGGGTTAGACAGCAGCAGCAGGCATCGTGAGGGTCGGGATCGATCCCACGACCTCCTGTAGACCAGGCGAGGTAGTTAACATCTCGCCACGACTATTAAAAACACGCAATTAATCAATTGTAAGTGGGCAAGGACACGCCATGGGAACAGCTGATGCAAGACGAAACCAGCTTGCGTGAGAGTGGAGGAGGCAGAGAGAAGGGAAGCGAAGCGGAGGGAGACAGCGGGAGGAGAGACGGGGGGGGGGGGGGCAGTAGCAGCAGCGGCAGTGGGGAGGGGGTGGAGGGGAATGGGGGAAGCCTCTGACAACCAGAGACTCACACAGAGACCCATAGACTCGCAAAGAGGCCCATACACTTGTAATGACAGTCGTCAAACTATGGTATGAGGGGACTAGTGGCCACGGGAGGTAATGACAGGGGAGTCAGCTTGCAGTACGAGTGGACTGGTGGATGTGAGAATGATCGATAGACCCATAGACTAACAGAGAATCAATAGACTAACAGAAACCTATAGACTCAGAGACCCATAGACTCACAAACCCCTAAACTCAGACCCATAGACTTACACAAAGACCCACAGACTCACACATAGACCCATAGACTAACACAGAGACCCATAGACTTACACAGATGCCCATAGACTCACACAGAGACCCAAAGACTCACACAAAGAACCATCATATCACAAAGAGACTCAGACTTATAGAGACCCACAGACTCACACAGAGACCCACAGACTCACACAGAGACCCACAGACTCACACAGAGACCCATAGACTCACGGAGGCAAGCAAGGAATGGAAGAGAATGGGGATTGCTGTGCCCAGCAGCGGGGTGTTACCGGCTGGCAACAACAGCGATAGCAACAACAGCGATAACAACAACAGCGATAACAGCGATAATAAACACACGTGCATAGTGACAATTATGTTTAGAATCTCTGGCATGTGTTTGGGTTCGCCACACGCGGCACATTCCACCCGTCACCTGAATTGCTGCCTCGCAGCAGCAGCAGCAGCCCCAGCACGTGTGCCCGTGGAAAAAAATATTGGTTTTAATGGATTCTTATCTCCACGGCAGAGCCGGGTAGCGGTTTCACCTCTGTAACCACCAGACAGGGCTTACAGGAAAAGTCGAAAAAAATTAGCCCAGCAGTGGAACAATTTGGTTGAGAATTTATACATTATATACCTCTATATATATATGCATACACACACGCACACGCACATAGGTGCGTGTGCCTCCGGTTCACGCGTTTTCATCACTCCCGTTGCAGGGGCCTCTGGGCGACGCGGCCCTGGGACCCTCGCTGGACGTTTTGGCAGCCGACAAAGCGGTCCAGGGGGGGAGGCAGCGATGGGTTTGTTGCTATGGGGACCGCAGCTGCTGCTCGTCTACCTGAACATCCAAGCAGGTACAGTCCCATGACAACCGAGCGAGAGAATCCCGGTTGTTTGCGTCGACCCCTGATGGACATCCTGACTCCCGCCGCGGGAACGTGGAGTTTTCACCGCTGTGTCAAGGACCGCCGATGGAGATGAGTGCTAGCCCCCCCCCCCCCCCGTGACGCCGTTCGAGAAACGAGTGCACACCGTCTGTGTGCCTGTCCCATGCTCCAAGTATGCCAGTTGAAAAATGGTTCCTGATCACGGAGTACGTTCGGTGTTTTGCAACAAAAGGAAGGCGCTGCTGCTGTTGCTGCTGCTGCTGCTGCCTGCTGCTGCTGCTGCCTGCTGTGTTTCATGCACAGTGTGGAGTCATTTCACAGGAGCATGGCAATGTCCTTGTATCTAATTCCTCATTGAGTGATTTGCGAGTGATTTGGTTTTTAATTGAGGCAATGCGCGGGCCCGTTGCATCGCGTCGTGACACGCGCACACCGTCAACATAAACTAAACCAGTTGTAAAAAGCAGGTGATTGAAAGATGGGGAACGAACCCGCTTCCCCATGCGGGTGATTTTTTTAATTTGGCAAACTTCACAATTGAGTTTACACTCGCGGCAAACGTAACCCCTGCCAGCAGAGTCGTGTTCAGTTGCAGTCCAGGTTCTATGGTGGCCTAGAATTCTTAAAATAATGACTCACAATGTACCTGAAAGTGACTCGTGGGATTACACACAGCAGCTCCGCTGCCCTTTTACTGCTGAACCTTGGCAGGGACTTTCACTGGACTCGGTGAGGTTTTTCTGAGCAAACTAACGGAATCGTAACGATAATGAATTAACGTGTCATGGCAACGTCACAACCCCATTGACGCGTATCGCCGCGTTCTCCTCGGCTTCCACCGGCTGTTCTCCGTGCCCTAGGAGCGACCGCCCTGGGTCCTCTGACTCTGAGCACCAGGGGGGCCGTGCGGAAGGTGGGAGAGGACCTAAATGTGATCTGCAAAGTCGCCAACGAAGATCGCAGGGTCAGCCTGGAGTGGACGCTGAATAAGGTGACAACGTCTCGCCACCGGTACCTGGGCGAACGGTGACATCGGTTAACGGGTTTTCGGGTAACGTTTCGCCTCTCATTCAACTTCACGTTAACGTTTAGATTCCCGGCACGTTACGCACGCGGGCACCAATTTCAGCCAATCCGAGCGCTCGCTAAGTGGGCTGAGCCATGCCCTCAGCCAATCAGCGATGCCCATTTATGAGCGTTTAGACCTCGACGAGCTTTGTTTACATTACGTTTTTTTTTATTTAAAGCTTTCGTGACTGCAGGGATTCATATTCTTGGTTCTTTTGGTAAAGTCACGTAGAAGGGAAATAATAAAATAATATAAATATAAAACAACAAAAAATGATCACGACGTTTCAACTGAAACACAAGCAATCATCATCAGGTGTGAAGTCCACAGAAAGAAAATTCATTGGATTTCACACCTGATGATGATTGCTTGTGTTGCAGTCGAAACGTCGTGAGAATTGTATTTTATTATGTTTTATTTATATTATTTTATTATTTCCCTTCTACGTGACTTTGCCGAAAGAACAAAGAATATGTTACGTTTTCTGTTTTGGCAGTGGAAACCGCTCTCTTGCAGACTTAGTGATTTTTACTAATTTTTTCAACTCATAAGTGAACTTGATTAGCAGTCATTTTGGTGGACAGTAGTTTTCGTGGAACGGATTAAAAGCATTCTCTCGGAGATTACTCTACTCTTGAAGTCATTGCTGCACTTTACAGAGAGCCAGTGCACGGAGGAAAGGAAGAGGAACGATGAAGTCGCACGATTTAGACATGGGGTAAAACCCCGGGCGACCGAGTTGGGAGAAATGTGATCGAATTGTGTGAAAGTGCTGGATGGACCATTGCGTCGCAAGATCCTGTGAGGTGGCGGTGGCTTGGGGAGGCCTTTGTCCAACAGTGGATTGACCGCAGCTGATGATGACCACTTTCTGTACAGAATCATACATCTTTATTTAGACTGGAGGAGGAATCCGATGAGCTATGAAGCTCTTTCTCACAGAAATCCAGTAGGAGTGGGTCAGCGAGTTACGATAGAATAAAAACCGATAGAAGTGTAAAATAGAGAAATGGTGAGTCAGGGTGAATAAATAAAGGCATATAAGGGTTAACACGTAGCCGGCTTTCGCGACCAATATCGCCCATAATAGATGCGTTATTTGGTTAGATGACGTAAATATAAATGTGTCATTAAGTCCGCCAACACCCGCCACAGCCAATTAGTAAGGTTATGTCACGTGAACAAAACGTGTCAATTCGTCACTAGTTCAGCACTAACCGATGTTGTGGAGAATATAAACCCACAACATTTACAATTAGAGCACTCTGACGTGTCTGGCCTCATCACCACACTGGTAATTCTGTTTACGTATCGTGTATGCAATTGTATTGTAAGTGCATTTGTATCGGGCAATTGTTTATTGAGGAGAGCATCACTGGCTCTCATGACGTCGTCGTGAAGTGTATGTTGAGGTCAATACCAGCCACATTGTGCGGTGGGTTTTTAGCAATGGGAGGACAAACGAGGGCGGCAGAATGTAGAAGCTGCACGCGGCAAGGCACCCCGAGTTGGGAGTCGAACCCAGGCGCTTGCTGGTGTCTCGACACGAATGTCGCCGCTGCACCACCACCTTGCCGCCGCCGCCCTGTAGTTACGTTGCAGGGAATGGCCGATAATGTTCTTTCTCTCTCTCTCTGTGTCTCTCTCAGCTTCCTCTGAACGAAACCACCGAGTACTCGCACCGCTCCGCTGGCCAGTTCCTCCTCGAGCGGACGCTCGCCCTCGGTCCCCTGCGGGTCGAGGACTCGGGAGAGTACTCGTGCCAGGCGGTGTCCATGACGGCCTCCCTCAACGAGTCCCTTTGGCTTCGCGTGGTCGGTGAGATTTTCTTGCCAACGCTGGCCGCGCCGAACTCGAGGGCGGCGACGTACCCGGTGGGAAGCGACGTTGGGGGGGGGGGGGGGGGGGGACGTGGCCCTTTACCCGCTTGTTCCGGAGTTTCATCGTTCGAATCAGGCAGTCACCCTCGGTGAACATTGCCGCGCGTATTCACCATCAACGTGGTTGCGTCTGCTTTACAGCTGGCGTTAACGATCCCCCTGACGTCATTTAAACTAAACTCTAACAAACACTGTTTATTTTACCAGGTAGGGCCCGAATGAGCTGCATAGATCTGTATAGCTCAAATTTATAGCAGCCAAATGCTCTAAACACGTGACATTGATTCTAAATGTAGAGGGAAAACCAAAGGACTCGGAGAAAACTCAACACGACCACGGGGAGAGAGAACACGCAAACTCCAAATATGCAGGCGTCAGGATTGAACCCACGACCTCCTGCATAGCAGGCGAGGGAGTTAACATCTCCTAGCCACCGCAGCCCCTTTGAAATGTGTAGGGCGTTGTGTGCCGGCGTCAGGGTCCAAATTTGCATGGGTGGAAAAAGCCCGATTTTTCCAGCGGCAGGCATCGGGTTTTTTCTTTAATACAATTAAACCCGATTTCTGGGAATTAAAACCTGGTTTAATGAATACGAAACTCTGATAGGCTTAGGCTGCTTCCTCGTCGGTGCTGCTATTGTACTCGGGGCCATCGGGCACGGGGTAGTCATAGAATGCGGCGGGCAGGTTGGTCGTGATGAACACGAGCTTCTCCTCCACAATCGTGGGCGCCAGTGAATTCCTTAGCTTGGAATGGATGAAGCCCATCGTTGAGAAGTTGGCGAAGTGCGGTTCTGCAATTAGAACCAATTAAACCGGATTTCTCCCAATCTCAGATGATCGGGTTTAATTTAAAAAGACAATTAAACCCGATTGTAAAAAAACCCAACTGTGCCACCCTTGCAAATTTGTCACTCGATTAGGGATTTACAAATTAGAGAGGTGGGGCCTTCCCCTACAATTTATCATGGATTTATATATGTATTACTGTAGTTATTAGTCATGGATAATGTATAAACGTGCAGTATTTACATCGTTTAATTGTAGTATGTAGTGTATAAAGTCCTGTATATAATATTTGACATTGAAATCGAGCATTGCTACTTTTTTTGTCACGCACACAAGGCCGATCGCCGGACTGGTTACAGCCAGATAATATTGAAAGCCGGATAATCTCACACCAGATAATTGATCGTCAACTGTATTATCCATGAGAAACGCTGCCCTGATGTCGATGCGACCATCCATCTCCACCTCCTCTCTCTCTCTCTTTGGGCGCGCGTGCGCTCAGAGAAAGGTTACGTGGCGCTCAGCGTGGAGGGGCCCTGGGAGCTGCAGCTGAGCGAAGGGGAGACGCTCCGGATGAAGGTCGCCATCGACTCCTACCCTCGCGAGACCCAGCGCCAGTGGCTGCGCAATGGCACGGTGATGCTCGACCACGGCCCCGGGGATTTGTGCAACAATGAAACCAGGTGCTGCTGCGCCGTCCCACAGACGAGTCGGGGCACGTGTGTGTCAGAGGGTTTTGATGTTTACGCATTTGCTAAGCACAGGGCCCCAAAGACCCAAAATGTCGAGTGTATGTATGTTGAACTTCGTTCCCCTGTACGTAGCCGACCGTGCTAATCTGGAGGATGACCGGCGACGAAGCAGCTCCGTCAAAAGTTGTAATAGGCAAGAGGGTAACACGTTTCTTGGGTTGGGCAAAGCTTGTTGTTGTTACAAGAGCTTGGCAAAGAGATATAAACTATCTATTTGTTTAACCAGGTAAGGCACCACTGAGCCATAAAGCACTGTTTTCAGAAGCAACCTGGCCACAAATGATAGCTTAACAAAGTGGCTTATCGTCATCATGTGGACATTTATAGCAGCCAAATGCTGTAAACGCACATGGATTCTAAATATGGAGGGAAAAACACGGAAGACCCAGAAAACGCCAAATATACAGCAGGCGTTAGGATCGAACCCACGGCCTCCTGTATTCCAGGCGAGGTAGTGAACATCTCCCAGCCACCGCGGCGTGGAGTGAGGGTCGTCTCCTCGCGGCGTGCCCACTGACATCGCGCGCCTTGACTACCACCGCCCTGACTACCACCGCCTTGGCTACCACCGCCTTGGCTACCACCGCCTTGATGACCACCGCCTTGACTACCACCGCCCTGACTACCACCGCCTTGGCTACCACCGCCTTGATGACCACCGCCTTGGCTACCACCGCCTTGACTACCACCGCCTTGACTACCACCGCCTTGGCTACCACCGCCTTGACTACCACCGCCTTGACTACCACCGCCTTGGCTACCACCGCCTTGATGACCACCGCCTTGGCTACCACCGCCTTGGCTACCACCGCCTTGGCTACCACCGCCTTGACTACCACCGCCTTGACGACCACCGCCTTGACGACCACCGCCTTGACGACCACCGCCTTGACTACCACCGCCTTGGCTACCACCGCCTTGGCTACCACCGCCTTGGCTACCACCGCCTTGACTACCACCGCCTTGACTACCACCGCCCTGACTACCACCGCCTTGACGACCACCGCCTTGACGACCACCGCTTTGACGACCACCGCCTTGACTACCACCGCCTTGACTACCACCGGGCCCACCCACTGGTTCTGCTGGGCCCTGAGTCCGACTCAGAAGTCTTGGGTAGTCTGCGCATGAGGGCTCGGCTCTGGCTTGGCACAGCAAGAAGGCGAGTGGGAAAACTCACCCGTACCATTCTGGCCCCATTCTAACTCGGCTCGGATTTGCCCATGAAAAAGTGTTATGAGTGACTAACGATTTGATTAGTTCATTCACGTGTAATGTGTAGCTGCAGGTGTGATGATTGTTTAATTAATTCACCGATTCTCTAATTTATTGATATGTGTAGCTACCATGTGATGGTCGTGTAATTGATTCATGTGTGTAGCTGCACGGCTGATGGTTACTGATTGACTGATGAATGCGTGGAGCAACAGGTGTGATGGTCATGTAATTAACTGACTGTCTAATTGGCCAATGTGTTGTAGCGACACGTGTGATGGGAGAGTCATTCACCGAGTGTCACCGGAGGATGGAGGTATCTACACGTTCGTCGCGAGGAACGAAGACAACGAGACGTCTGTGGACTTCTTTGTTCACGTTAATGGCAAGGAACAACACAACCCTCTCTGCTATGGCTCCCACCACGGTTGCCGTTCCTCAAGAACGTCGCTCGTTCATTCCTCCACCCGCGTTGAGGGCTCTTGCCATCCACATTTTTCAACGACCACCACACTGCAGGTCACGACAAACACAGATTCCCCCGTATAGCCTGTAACAGACTGTTGGGGCAAGTGCTGTTAGCGAGCACCTACGAAGGCCGGAATGGCACACGAGGGGGTGGGTGGCCAGCACCACGCCCGACCACCTTTGTCACCCAAGTGGCGATGTTTACACACCGCACCAGTACTCATTTGAGGCTGAATCGACCTAGGGGTGACCCAGAAGCAGTTCAAATAATCGTCACTGGTGTTGGCCGTGAGCGGGAATGGAACTCGGGCCATTGGGTTCGTAGCGCAGCGCGCTAACCGCTACACGACAACTCAACTCATTCACCCTTTCACTCGCCGCACTGCGGGTCACAACAATCCTTCTTGCGCACGACAACACTTTGGAATTCCCTGGAGGGCTGTGCCCGCTGATGGTGAAATCATATTCGAGGCATTCAATCAAAATCTTGAAGTTTAAAGTGTCGAAGGTCGCAGGCATAGAACTGCTGTCGAGAGAGGAGAGGATGTCTTAACAAGTGCAGCCGCGGTCGAGCGAGCCGCGCAGTAGACAGACTGCAGGCGACAGAAACTGGAAGCTAAAGTGAACCACACTTTGATTCTGACAAGGGCGGAGTGCTACAAAGAGGTTGGAGATGGTTGATGAGTCAGCGATGGGGCGGGGGTGGTCGTTTGCAGGGTCCTGGGGGTCACTTGGCCCAATTTAAGCGAAGGAAGGAAAGCACCGAACTGAAAAGAGGCGTTCACAACGTGGGAATTCATCAGTGCAATGATTGGAGGCGCTGGCTGGTAGGGAATCCAGATGAGACGTTTGTGACCGTGAGAGTTTAAGATTAGTTTCAGCACCTATTGTAGTTTAAGAGGTGAGAGGGAGAAGTCGTAGAGTGCGTGGCATGATAAGGAATAGGCGGGGCTGATCATGACCCTCTGAAAGAGATGCCCTGATGGTGACGAGATGCTGGTAAATGTAAAAATAATGTATTACATGGGTCTTTATGTAAATATAAATCTATGGGTCTTTATGTGAATCTGCGGTTCTCTTTGTAAATCTTTGGGTCTCTATTTATATCTTTGGGTCTCTTAAACGTCCTTTCCTCCCCTTTCCCAGGGAGCGGCTTGGAGAGACCGGTTGTGATCCAGAGCGTCGTCAAACTGTCCGGCAAAGAGAACAATTTTGTCGAGGTGACGCTCACCCTCTCGGTGTTCCTCGTCTTCCTCATCTCCCTCTTCATCGTCTTCCTCTACAAACACAACCAGGTGCGACGCCGGGGATTGGTCGCCGAGAGTAAAACACAAGCAGGTGCGTTAGTGGAGATCGGTACTGAAATCAGAACACGAGCTCCAATTGACATCGTGATAATCATCGCGTCGTGAAATGCAAGCAGGTTAATGACATCACCCATGCCGGCAATCCAGCACTGGAAGCAGTGAGGAGGGTTGGTGGACCACACAGATGTCCCCAAGCTCCACCCTTCCCATAGGTGTTGTCGATGTGCCCGTACCCTGGCACTCAGCACAGCAAGTGCGACTAATCTCCATCTATTACATCTGACTGGGATAGTGTCGCCCCCGTGAACATTTCCCAGGTCCTCCTACACGTATGATCATTCATCATTTAAAATACCGAAGGTCAAGTACAATAATGGGAAAGCAGCCAAGGGATGGCACTGAATGCATCTTCCGAGGAGACGGAGCTATGAAGTGAGTTTGTGTGTAGGCGCAGGATTGATTGTGTTATCCCAGGATCGTGAGAGATGGTGACAGTTTGGGGTAGGATTTCGTCCAGCAGTGGATTGACCATGGCCGAGGGCAGCAACGATAATGATGATAATCGTATTGTGAATTGACATTGCAGAAGCCTCACTACGAGATTCGGTGGAAGATCATCAGCAGTGTGAATGCTGAAACCAACGAGTACATCTACATCGACCCGTCCACTCTGCCCTACGAGCCCGTGCGCTGGGAGCTCGACCCCAGCCTCCTCACTCTGGGTGAGCCCGTCGCCAGCGGTGCAAGCGGACGAGAGAATCGGATTACATAGAGATCTATAGACTTACACAGAGACTCGTAAATTTACATAGAGATCTATAGACTTACACAGAGACATATACTTACATAGAGACCTTATACAGCCTTATATAGATTCAGACTTGCATATAGAGCCATGTAGACTTACAGACGTAAAGACATAGGCTGACACAGACTTGTACAGATCCATAAATATATACTCACATACATATGCATCATTAGACCATGTATGTATATATAGATACAAAGACAGAGTGTATTTTTATATTAGACTTAGGAGGCAACGCATTTTATTAAGTTCTAACACACGGGGCAACGTCCCCTTAACAGAATAACAACCTCGGGTGGTGACCACCCGGCTAACGATACTAGTTACTAGACTAGTTACTACACTAGTTACTACACTAGTTACTACACTACTACACTAGTTACTACACTAGTTACTACACTAGTACACTAGTTACTACACTAGTTACTACACTACTACACTAGTTACTACACTACTACACTAGTTACTACACTAGTTACTACACTAGTACACTAGTTACTACACTAGTTACTACACTACTACACTAGTTACCACGTAACTGTTGCTACGGACCCGGGTCTACAACATCTGCCCGGGTCCACGTGCTCGTAGAACAAAGATCGCAGACGAAGGGTTCTTTCCCGGGATGAACAACAACCCCCGCGGTCCTTCTCGGGACCCCGCTGATATTCTCTGTGGGCGTGACCGGCTCCGCCCTTGGCCACGCCCACCTTCTAGCACCCTCGGGAAGGATCTGGGTCCCAATCACGTGACCCCCCCTAGCCCCCTCTGGGGGCCTCTCTGTCCACTTAATCGGTCACGTGCCCTCCCGGGTCAACCAGAGTGTCATGGCCTCACACGACCCGATCCATCGGTCGGCACCCACACACCCTGTCCCGTAGGGTCGGCACGGCACCAACAGCCTGGTGCCATCCAGCGCTATGGTCCAGCGCACACCGTGCCCCTCCAGGGCCGGTACTACACCCACAGCATGGGACATCCAGCGATGTCACATTAGTAAAAGTTCATGTGTATATATGTATCGTGTTAAGTTGTGGGGAGAGCGGTAGTGTCGCGGTTAGCGCGCTGCGCTACGAGCCTGGCGACCCGAGTTCGATTCCCGCTCACGGACAACACCAGTGACCATTATCTGAACCGGTCATGGGTTTCCCCTAGGTCGACTTAGCTTCAAATAGGTACCTGTTGTGGCATGTAAATATCACCACTGGGAAGACAAAGGCGGTTGGGCGTGGTGCTGGCCACCCACCTTATCGTGTGCCGTGCCGGCTTTCATAAGTGATACTCGCTTACAGCACTTACCCCATTAGTCTGTTAAGGCTGCACGGGGGATCTTCGTATTTAGTATGAAGCGTGTGTGTATATCCGTGAGTGTATTTGTGCGTAGCGCTACGAATCCGGTGACCAGCTGATTCCCGCTCACAGCTAACAACGGTGGTGAATAACTGAATCTGTCTTGGGCCTCCTATAGGTCGACTCAGCCTTTACACGAGTACCTGGGTGCAGTGTGTAAACATAAGAACGAGTGAGACAAAGGCAGGTCGGGGCGTCGGTTGCTAGGCACACCGCCCATCCCGGTTGTGTGCCATGCAGAGGCGCGACTCGCTCCCAGCACGTGTTGTGTACGCTACACGACGTCCCGTGTCTGTGCCTTGTGCAGGGAAGACGATCGGCTGTGGCGAGTTTGGGAAGGTGGTGGAGGCCGAGGCCCACGGGATCCCGCACCAGGGCTCCGTGACCCGCGTGGCCGTCAAGATGCTCAAGCGTGGGTTCCCATGACCACCACTTGCATCTCCACGTAATTCACATGGCGCCTTCGCTTTACAAACCATTAACAACGGTACTACAACATGTCCCCGTGTCGTCTTGCCTGCGCAGCCAGGGCACACCATGCGCACAAAGAGGCGCTGATGTCGGAGCTGAAGATCATGAGTCACCTGGGACGCCACCTCAACATCGTCAACCTGCTGGGAGCGTGCACGCGTGAAGGTGCTGAGTGACGGGGGTGCCGGGAGTGGATGTTTTTCCCAGGTTGTTGGTAGCCTGGCATAAGCACCAGGCGAGTAGCCACAGCCAGAGTGGAATGTTTACACCTGATGTGGTGAACCGGATGCAAAACAAATTTCCGGGTCGCCTAGCCAGAGGGACCTGGCTTAATTTAAGCCCAGCGACGGTGATGATATGATGGTGATAAAACTGACTGTTGTGCTCACAGTGATGATGTTGGTAGTGATGATGGTTGTGGTTATGAAGATGACAATGATGGTAATGATGATGGTGATCATAATACTCATGATCATCACTACTATCCTTACCTCCACTATGGTGATGATAATGATGACAACGACGATGCTGATTTTAAAATTCTCATTACAGATCCCATTCTGGTTATTACGGAGTACTGCAATTACGGAGATTTGCTGAATTATTTACGGAGAAAGTGGCATATTCTGAACAGTACTGGAAACAACGACGACGCCACCAATTATCAAAACCTGACCATCGCCAGAAGGTTTGCATCCAGCCTGTATGTACGTGTGTGGGTGTGTGTTGAACTTCTTTCGCACTGTACGTAGCCAACCGTGCCAATCGGAGGTGCAGGGGAAGAACTCAACGCAAAAAGCAGCAGTGTTAAAGAAATTAACTTTCAATCGAGACGATTTAAAAGTGCACAGCTCCAGTGGCTTCCTATCAGAAGGAAGAGCGTTCCAGACGGCTGCAGAAGCGCATTCGCAAGCGCATCGCGATGTGGTGACCGTCTTTGTTCGATGGCCAGCCAGAAGCCACTGCTCTTGCAAAAATGACCGGAGTCCGCATGATAGCCTAGCACCAACCGTGACAATACACATCTTCGCATGTGTATGGAGCTTGCTTAAATGCCTCGGCAACTTTTTAAAGGACCTTGCTCCAGATCTCGTCTCAAACATTGAGACAGGGCATCCCTAGTGGCAACTGTCCCCGTGCGGCATAGCGAATCAGCACCTGCCTGTTAGGCTAACAGCAGGGGGAGATGGTCGCTATGTGCAATGTAATTGTGTAATACCAATTGAGTATTTTATGAATTTGCGGTGTAATGTTTAGAATTTGGTACATTTGAAGCATGACACTGGTACGTAATGGCCTCCCTTTTTCAAATGATAAGAGTATCATTAACATCCATCGTGAAGCAGATGGCATGCAACATCGATTAAGGTTAGGGTTATCCCTCGCATGATCCCATCCCTAACCCAATGTCTATTAGGGTTCGGGTTATCCCTAGCAGCATGATCCCATCCCTAACCCAATGTCTATTAGGGTTCGGGTTATCTCTAGCAACATGATCCCATCCCGAACCTTAACCCAATGTCTATTGGGGTTATCCCCAGCAGCATGATCCCATACCTAACCCTAACCCAATGTCTATTCACCGCAAACTTCTGGAACAAGTTGACGGATCGCCCTCATTGCTTGGGTCAATTCACCCGTGCCCGGTGATGTGAGATGAGACGCAACAGGAGATGAAAACAATTCCCTTTTGTGGATTCAATTTAAAAAGTCGAACATTTTCATTATAAGGAATTTACAAAATGAAGGTGAATGGCTGCTGCTCACAGTGATGGAATGGCTCGCACACCGGGCTTGCAAGTCAGGAGGTCGCCAGTTGGATTCCACATCCGGGCGTGGAAGTGGTATGAATTGGTACAATCACAGTGGTTCGGTGGGTTGCATGTGGTGGGGTAAAGTGTGGGTAACTGCCACATCTTTGTGGTGCTTTGAGATCCTTGATGAAAAGCGCTATATAAATGTTATTATTTTCTTACAAAACTTCTGCTGGCCTGTGTAGAATAATAAACGCGAGGTGGCACAGGTGGGGAGCGTGGGTAGGTCGCATGCTCAGCCACCGCATGCCCAAGCAGCTTCTGTTTTACCAAACAGAGAGGCCTATATTCGCGTGGCACGGCCTGGAGAAGAGATGGACTGATGCAGTACAGGAGGATATGGAGCTAAGTGGACTTGCCGAAGACTGTTACCACTGGTGTCAAGATCGGCCTCTATGGAGGAGGCTCGTGAAGGATGCTATTGGGCAGTTGGAGGCAGTCGCCCTCCATCAACAAAGGAGGGCAGCGGAGCGATGCTCACAACAACGAGCAGAGCGCAGGATGGATAAAATGCAGCAAGTTAGCATAGTAGGGGGCAAAGTTGGTGCATCTGCCAGTCATCTCAGTCCGTCAACCTATGGCACCCCAGGGCTCTGTCCCGTGACCTTCCGCCAGCGGCGAGCCTTCCACACACGCTACACGATGGCCACAGAGTGCACCTAGCTTGGCACAAGTGCTGCGGATGACGTCGCCACCACTTGATGGTGATGAGTGATGTACCGTTGTGGTTTGTAGAATGGAATCGACCCAGGTTGTGGTTGGAATTGAAGAATACAGTCTCAAGGCGGCGCTTATGAATCAAGCGGAGCGAGGATTTCTTCATGGGCACAAAGGTATCGGCGGTACTTTGCATGCACACACTCCCTCCCCGCACCTCCGTGGAGCACGGTTGGCTATGTACGGTGCGAACCAAGTTCAACATACATCATGAGGCCTCCTTTGCCAGTACCAAAATATACGAATAGGGTTTTTCCCCTTTTTTTCTGGCAACAAAACTGCCACCTTTTGCAAGGAATCATGTTAACATTAACCACAATACTTGCAGTCAAATGCAAAAAAACCACCATCGAACACCATATGAGACTAGGCTCTAAGAAAAGCTGTCTCTGGTGTGGACCAATCAGTTTCAAGGACAATGCATAAATTATCAAAGTATTGTTTTTGTTTGCATTTGACTGCAAGTATTGTGGTTAATGTTAACATGATTCCTTGCAAAAGGTGTCAGTTTTGTTGCCAGAAAAAAAGGGGGAAAATCGCTATTAATATAAGTTCAACATACAGTACATACATCTTGTGTAATGCATAAGTCACCTTGAATAGCTCCACCTACACATAACGTCTATCAATCTTTCGGCCCATTGGGCCTTCCAGACTGATGTTTGACCCGGTAACTTTATTCACAAATGGCAAACTCTGGATTGGTTTCACCCCTTCTGTGGAATCATCATCTGAATGAGGTGTACTCAACAAATACTGTTGGGTTTCTGCCAGATGTTATTGGTAGGTGCCCTCTCACCGTACCGTGGGCCATCACAGTCACACAGTAATTTGGAACACTACACCAAATGTGGGCAGGTAGTGGCCTAAATTAAATGACAGTTAATATCGATTATCCGGTGCACGATTATCCGGTGCGCGATTATCCGGCTGCTGCTTCCAAAATAATCCGGCGGTCCCGGGCCGATCCGGGGAAGCCAGTCTGGTGATCGGCACCGTGTGTGACGAAAAAAGTAGCTACGCTTGATTTCAGTGTTAAATATTACATACGGTACATTACACACACTACATACAACTTAAACAATGACAATACTGCACGTATATTCATCACCCTATGCAGAGTCTTCGAGATTGGAGTGGTAAGTATTGTTCAGTAAATAATTACATTTTACAGTAGGATATTTATTTTTGTGTATTTGTATATTTATTTATACCAATTTCATATAGTAAACTAATTTAAAACACAAAAAAAACATTCACAACATTTAAAAACATGCTATGCAATAATGTGCAAAAATTAGCTATTTAAATGACTACGTAGTGAATGTTTAAAAAATTGCGCGCCTCCTTCCCCCCCCCCGAAGCCGCCGGATAATCGATGATCTACTATCGATACTCTATAGTTAGGGCATTTCGGAGTCGTCCGGGCCTCCTTGTGCGCCGCAGGCTGGGACGCGTCGTCGGAAGAGGAGAGAGAAGCGATCGCGAGCGACGACTCCACTCCGTTCGGGGTGGACAACCTCCTGAGCTTCGCGGAGCAGGTCGCGAGCGGTATGGCCTTCCTCGCTCACAAGAACGTGAGTCTTTGAGAGGGGTGACTCAGCAGTCAGCCTCTCTCATGGGTTAAACGAGTGGTGGGGCGTAATGATAACACGTGATCAGTTTAACCTGTCTCTGTGTCTCTCTGTATGTGTCTCCATGACTGTCTGTCTCTATCTTTACAGGGCTTTGACCATCTTTAAGAAACTCCGGAAATTCACCTGAGTTTCGATTTGACAACGTGTGACTGCGCGTGTTTAACTGTGTCTCTGTGACTGTGCGTGTGTAACTGTGTCTCTGTGACTGTGCGTGTGTAACTGTGTCTCTGTGACTGTGCGTGTGTAACTGTGTCTGTACGTGACCGTGTCTGTGGTGCACGTCTTCGTTGGCCTTTATGTGTCTGTGTGGGTGGCGAGTGGTCGCTCGGTGGTTAGCTCACTGCGATACGAACCCAATGGCCGGAGTTCGATTCCCGCTCACGGCCAACACCAGCGACAATTATCTGGGCCTCCCCTAGGTGGACTCAGTTTCAAATGAGTACCTGGTGCAGTGCGTAAACATCACTCATCACTACTGGGGAGACAAAGGCGGTCATGCGTGGTCCTGGCCACCCACCCCCTCGTGTACCATGTCGGCCTTTATAGGTGCTCGCTAACAGCACTTGCCCCTACAGTCTGTTAAGGCTACACGGGGGGGGGGGATCTTTGTCTTTTTGTCACTGTGTGGGGAAGTATAGCGGGAGTTCGATTCTCGCTCACGGCCAACATTGGTGACAAATATCTGAACTGGTCCCGGCCACACCCTAGACCGACTCGGCCTTAAATTAGTACCTGGTGCGGCGTGTAAACATCTACACTGGGGAGACAAAGGCGGCCGGGCGTGTTGCTGGGCACCCACCCCGTCGTGTGCCGTGGCCGACCTTCACAGGTGCTGCTTGGTAACAGAACTTGCCCCAAGTTTGTTGAAGGCCACACAAGGAATTTTTGTCTTTTTCTAGTGCATCCATCGCGACCTGGCTGCAAGGAATGTGCTCGTAACGCATGGACGCGTCGCCAAGATTTGCGACTTTGGGCTAGCACGGGACGTCCAGACTGACCCCAACTACGTGGTGAAGGGCAATGTGAGTCCTTCACCTTACTTAGCGTCATCAGCATCATCAGCAGCATCGCCAATGTCATCACCGTCATCGGTATAGGAAGGCCCATCACTTTAATTGCACTCAATGTAAATTTTTTACTGGTAGGAACCTCCTGGTTACACCAGCCCACAGGGGATTATTGTGTCCGTCGTGCAGGGAGGGGCTGGGTGGGGAGGGTGGGGCTGGGTGGGGGTGGGATGGGTGGGGCTGGGTGGGGAGGGGCTGGTTACCCCGTGGTGCCCTTATAAAACTCAACGTTTAACCTACTCACGCCGGCTTGTGCCCGCCCTCACAGTCGGGCATGTTTGCGGAATACACCACGCCGCCGTTGACCCTGCAGGCCATTGACCGAGCAAACCAACGTTCCTACCAGCTCCCTCCGCAGCAGGAATGTGTTTATTTTGCACAGCCCCTAAGAAAACAGAGTGGGGGGTGCTGCCACACACGGTGGTGGTGCGATGGCTCCCCCACCCTGGACTTGCAATCCAGAGGGTGGCAATTGGATTAAATCTCCCTGCTCTGCCAACAGTTTAAAATATGGGGCAATTTCACAAATCTCCCCCCCCCCCCGGTGTGGTACATTATTTAACCCTTCAGGGTAGTGGAGGGCTACATGACGCCAATTTGGCCAGATCAATACGTGGCCTCACGCAAAAACCGTATGACGAATCGCGAAGCATCGCCCTGAACGGAATTTACTGAACGTTATTGTTGTTGTGCTTGTGGCCACGCGGTCATGTCCGTCAGGTGCCTCTGCCTGTGAAGTGGATGTCTCCAGAAAGCATGTTCCATGGGCTCTACACGGTGCAGAGCGACGTGTGGTCATACGGCGTGCTGCTGTGGGAAATCTTCTCTTTTGGTGAGACACTTTCACTTGCCACAAGCATGCGGGGCCCTGAGGACAGAACAGACTGTAGTCTCATCAGATCTCAGGAGCTCAGCTTGCAACGCCAGCCCTGATGGTTACAAATTAATGTGGAGAGACAAACGTTCACTCGTGACGACCAAGACTACGCCTGGCCTCACCGAGTCCAAAGACTTTCATTTTCAGGAGGGTCCTGCCGAGTTCTTTGCAGGAGTAGGGAGGCGATGTAGCTGCTGTGCAGTGCCGGAGAGTAAGCTCATGTGGCCGGTCCACCCTGTCCCCTCCTCCCGCCGGGACAGGCCGGTCGCAATAGCGAACAGAAACACTCTCCACGTCACAACTCCGCAGTTCAATTTCTCAATCCGGAGGTCAGCTCAAATCTAAATTGTGGGCGCTCCCTTGTACTCTACTGTGTACGTGGGGCTCTGGGTCCAATCCCCTGATCACCATTGCATTCACTTAAATCATAATACATGCTCCTGGCTACCCATAGGAAATCAAAGTGCACAATGATACGTGTGATTCATCACAGGCGAGCTCACACCGGCTACACTTACAGCTTAGGGCCTCGCATTATGAGGGGGGGGGGGCTCTAAATACGAAACAATAGATGCGAGGTTTCGCAATGAAGTAATTTGCAGGTAACTTTTTAGCATTGGGATGCTTGGCCAATACCCAGTTACATTGCGATTGTGTGTTTTTTAGTTATGTGAGCAAACTGGATAACCCATGCAGAACAAAGGCGAGAACGTAGAAAACTCCGCAAAGAAAAGTGCCAATCGGATAATGAACCAAGGCCCTTCTTGTTGCGAGGGTCAAAGATCACCGCTGCGCCACCCTGCCACCTGAAGCGATAACAGTTCGCTTAGAATTATGATTTTTTATTTGAGTGTGCACATTTACACGCGATGATCTCATCTCAAGCATTTGAAAATGGCACCCTCAGTGGCAACTGTTCTCTGTGTGGCACACGGTTATTCTGCACCTGACCTGCAAGCGGGCATGATCAGTCTGCTGCTGCGAGGGGACAATGTTTGCTACGAGCAATCCCAATGGAGTGATTCGCAGTGAATTTTGTTTTTACTTGCCAATTTTGGCCTGTGATGCTGACACACGATGGCCATACTTCATTTTAAATAATGTCTTGGGATCGTTTTTATTTTTGTTGTTGAATTTTATCGAGTAAAGCACGAGCCAGTTGCAGTGCACCACGAGACTCGTCTGATCCGACGACAGGTCATTCGAGTGGTGCATTCACAATGCAAACCGGACCATTTATTACGGGGGGCTGACGTGAAGGTGGGAGGCCCGCGGCCCCTCATAAACTGGGGGGGGGGAGGGGGGGCGTTGTGACAGGCGTAGAGTTGAGTTGCTGAAATGGATGGGAGGAGGGGGGGGGTGTCTTGGGATCTGTAACTTCCACACTGAAGCAGACAGAAATTGCCTTTCGCGGTTAATGCACACACACGCCACAGTGATACACCCGGGTGGTGGTTCATTACTAGATTCTAACCACAAATCTCTGCGGCAAGGGGTGACTACACTGCCGGTGGGCTATGCACAAATCCACATTGTTGTTGTAATTGTATTGCTTGTCAGAATCTGAATCTTTATTTAGACTGGAGATATGTTATGAGCTATGGAAGCAGGGGCAGGTTAGCAACTTTTACAACAATACAAAAAAAGGATTAGGAGTGCAAAATAGAGAAAAGGTAAACAAGTCACTAAAAATAGATAAGAATAAATAAAGTTTATAAGCACAAATTGTACAGGTACATGCATTTCTGCGGATTTTTCAACACAATGCAAGCTTGGGCAAGGCAGCAAAACAACAACAATAACAGTCCCAGACCACACCAAGACAACAACACATGGTCCCTCAATAAAATTGCACATTCAAAATTAACCATCGATAACTGGGCGGGTAGAGGTCAACATTATAAATCACACGAGCCATTGTCGTTGTGATCTGCACCACGTCTGTCTTGATAAAGGAGACCTGTGCCTCCTGCTGGGTGTGTGACGTGCCGCTGGGTGTGTGACGTGCATCCTGCTGGGTGTGTGACGTGCATCCTGCTGGGTGTGTGACGTGCCGCTGGGTGTGTGACGTGCGTCCTGCTGGGTGTGTGACGTGCATCCTGCTGGGTGTGTGACGTGCCGCTGGGTGTGTGACGTGCGTCCTGCTGGGTGTGTGACGTGCATCCTGCTGGGTGTGTGACGTGCCGCTGGGTGTGTGACGTGCGTCCTGCTGGGTGTGTGACGTGCATCCTGCTGGGTGTGTGACGTGCCGCTGGGTGTGTGACGTGCGTCCTGCTGGGTGTGTGACGTGCATCCTGCTGGGTGTGTGACGTGCCGCTGGGTGTGTGACGTGCGTCCTGCTGGGTGTGTGACGTGCCTCCTGCTGGGTGTGTGACGTGCATCCTGCTGGGCGTGTGACGTGCATCCTGCTGGGTGTGTGACGTGCATCCTGCTGGGTGTGTGACGTGCATCCTGCTGGGTGAGTGACGTGCATCCTGCTGGGTGAGTGACGTGCCGCTGGGTGTGTGACGTGCATCCTGCTGGGTGTGTGACGTGCATCCTGCTGGGTGTGTGACGTGCCGCTGGGTGTGTGACGTGCGTCCTGCTGGGTGTGTGACGTGCATCCTGCTGGGTGTGTGACGTGCATCCTGCTGGGTGTGTGACGTGCATCCTGCTGGGTGTGTGACGTGCATCCTGCTGGGTGTGTGACGTGCCGCTGGGTGTGTGACGTGCGTCCTGCTGGGTGTGTGACGTGCGTCCTGCTGGGGGTGTGACGTGCCTCCTGCTGGGTGTGTGACGTGCCTCCTGCTGGGTGTGTGACGTGCATCCTGCTGGGTGTGTGACGTGCCGCTGGGTGTGTGACGTGCGTCCTGCTGGGTGTGTGACGTGCATCCTGCTGGGTGTGTGACGTGCATCCTGCTGGGTGTGTGACGTGCCGCTGGGTGTGTGACGTGCGTCCTGCTGGGTGTGTGACGTGCATCCTGCTGGGTGTGTGACGTGCATCCTGCTGGGTGTGTGACGTGCATCCTGCTGGGTGTGTGACGTGCCGCTGGGTGTGTGACGTGCGTCCTGCTGGGTGTGTGACGTGCGTCCTGCTGGGTGTGTGACGTGCCTCCTGCTGGGTGTGTGACGTGCCTCCTGCTGGGTGTGTGACGTGCGTCCTGCTGGGTGTGTGACGTGCATCCTGCTGGGTGAGTGACGTGCCGCTGGGTGTGTGACGTGCGTCCTGCTGGGTGTGTGACGTGCATCCTGCTGGGTGTGTGACGTGCATCCTGCTGGGTGTGTGACGTGCATCCTGCTGGGTGTGTGACGTGCATCCTGCTGGGTGTGTGACGTGCCGCTGGGTGTGTGACGTGCGTCCTGCTGGGTGTGTGACGTGCGTCCTGCTGGGTGTGTGACGTGCCTCCTGCTGGGTGTGTGACGTGCCTCCTGCTGGGTGTGTGACGTGCATCCTGCTGGGTGTGTGACGTGCCGCTGGGTGTGTGACGTGCGTCCTGCTGGGTGTGTGACGTGCATCCTGCTGGGTGTGTGACGTGCATCCTGCTGGGTGTGTGACGTGCCGCTGGGTGTGTGACGTGCGTCCTGCTGGGTGTGTGACGTGCATCCTGCTGGGTGTGTGACGTGCATCCTGCTGGGTGTGTGACGTGCATCCTGCTGGGTGTGTGACGTGCATCCTGCTGGGTGTGTGACGTGCATCCTGCTGGGTGTGTGACGTGCATCCTGCTGGGTGTGTGACGTGCATCCTGCTGGGTGTGTGACGTGCGTCCTGCTGGGTGTGTGACGTGCGTCCTGCTGGGTGTGTGACGTGCGTCCTGCTGGGTGTGTGACGTGCGTGGGTGTGTGACGTGCGTGGGTGTAGGAGAGGCCCCTTACCCTGGCATGGCAGTCGATGACAAGTTCTACCGCTTGATCTGCGATGGCTACTGCATGCAGCCACCCCCCCGCTGTCCACCGCAAGTGTAAGCCGCCCCCCCATACCCCCACACCAGGTTGTATCCACTGCTGGACTGATGCGTTTCCATTGTCGATGCAGGTGGCTGACGGAGGAGAGTGTGAAGTGTTTGTTGCGTGACATTCTTTGGTTTTAATTGCAGTGATTCAATTAATTGATTGAACAATTGCATAAGGGTGAATTATGTGATATGTGTTTATTGGCAATGAGTTGTGCTGGCTGCTTCAGCGTCGATGACACGGCCATTATGAACCCTCTTGGTCTGGAATGTCCGACTTCCAGCCGTATGTGCTGTTGCGACCCACAGACTCCTCACATAGAGACCCACAGACTCCTCACATAGAGACCCACAGACTCCTCACATAGAGATCCACAGACTCCTCACATAGAGACCCACAGACTCCTCACATAGAGACCCACAGACTCATCACATAGAGACCCACAAACTCCTCACATAGAGACCCACAGACTCACCATATAGAGACCCACAGACTCCTCACATAGATACCCACAGACTCCACACATAGAGACCCACAGACTCCTCACATAGAGACCCACATACTCCCCACATAGAGACCCACAGACTCCTTACATAGAGACCCACAGACTCATCACATAGAGACCCACAGACTCATCACATAGCGACCCACAGACTCCTCATACAGAGACCCACAGACTCCTCACATAGAGACCCACAGACTCCTCACACAGAGACCCAGAGACTCATCACATAGAGACCCACAGACTCCTCACATTAAGACCCACAGACTGCTCACATAGAGACCCACAGACTCATCACACAGAGACCCACAGACTCATCACATAGAGACCCACAGACTCCTCACACAGAGACCCACAGACTCCTCACATAGAGACCCACAGACTCCTCACACAGAGACCCACAGACTCATCACATAGAGACCCACAGACTCCTCACATAGAGACCCAGAGACTCATCACATAGAGACCCACAGACTCCTCACATAGAGACCCACAGACTCATCACATAGAGACCCACAGACTCCTCACATAGAGACCCACAGACTGCTCACATAGAGACCCACAGACTCATCACACAGAGACCCACAGACTCATCACATAGAGACCCACAGACTCCTCACACAGAGACCCACAGACTCCTCACATAGAGACCCACAGACTCCTCACACAGAGACCCACAGACTCATCACATAGAGACCCACAGACTCCTCACACAGAGACCCAGAGACTCATCACATAGAGACCCACAGACTCCTCACACAGAGACCCACAGACTCCTCACATAGAGACCCACAGACTCCTCACACAGAGACCCACAGACTCATCACATAGAGACCCACAGACTCCTCACACAGAGACCCACAGACTCCTCACATAGAGACCCACAGACTCCTCACACAGAGACCCACAGACTCATCACATAGAGACCCACAGACTCCTCACATAGAGACCCACAGACTGCTCACATAGAGACCCACAGACTCCTCACACAGAGACCCACAGACTCCTCACATAGAGACCCATAGACTCCTCACATAGAGACCCACAGACTCACCACATAGAGACCCACAGACTCCTCACATAGAGACCCACAGACTCCTCACATAGAGACCCACAGACTCCTCACATAGAGACCCACAGACTGCTTCTGTCTCTACGAGATAAACATGACCAGTGTTTCTGCGCTACGTATGGAGATGCGGTGGCATTTAGACGCCGCTGTGTGAATCCATACCGTAGGTATTTTATGCCTTCGTGACCCTCTCCCCCCTCACCCCCCTCGCCACCTGACTCCCTTCACCCCCCTCTGTGACGTCATTAACATCATCGGCGCTCATCCAACCATTCTGAGAACGAACGCGACTGGAAGAGGTGACAGCGCAGTCGGGAGCTTGTGCGCGACTCGCCTTCCTCGCACCCTCACCGCACTCCCCTCCTCGCCCCACAGCCGCAAGGTGATGCACCGCTGCTGGAGCTACGCGCCGTTAGAGCGCCCCACGTTCGAGGCGATCCTCACCGAGCTGAGAGCGGCCTCCAACGATGACAAGATCGACAAAGGCGAAGAGGTCGGCTGGGAGCCGTCGTCCGTTCCGTCCGAGCGCAGCTCCCTTGCTTGCTAGGACCCCCCTCGCTACGCTGTCCACTCTGGGGGTGAATAGTTGTTTTTTTATTATTTCAAAGATTACCGTGCTACATTTGTTTATTCAGGGAAGTCTCAATCTTTTGCAGGAGAGTCCTGTCCAGCTTTCACAGAAGGGGGCGATGTTGCCACGGTGTGTAATCCCTTTTTAAGTAATTTGCAAGTAATATCTTGTTATTGTTATTTTTTTAAAGCTGAGAACCCTGAGAAAACGTGTGCACAACAGGGCAAGAACATGCAAAGTCTACAAACTCTCACTTACACGCAAAGACTAAGATCCCCCCATGTAACAGACTGTTGGGGTAAGTGCTGTTTATGAGCACTTGTGAAGGCCAGCATAGCATACGGGATTTGAAGCTTTTGTGACTGCAAGGATTCATATTCTTAGGTTTTTTCGGTAAAGTCACGTAGGTAAAACATCAAAATTAATAAAAATAAAATAAAGATCACGACGTTTCGGAGGCAACACAAGTCTCCATCATCAGGTGGGACCGTCACAGCCAGATTAGCTGCATCAAGTGAATCATTGCCTCACTTGATGCAGCTAATCTGGCTGTGACGGTCCTACCTGATGACGGAGACTTGTTTTGCCTCTGAAACGTCGTGATCTTTATTTTATTTTATTTTTATTAATTTTGATGTTTTACCTACGTGACTTTACCGAAAAAACCTAAGAATATGAATACAGCATACGGGATTTGTCTCTTCCAGTGCTGATGTTTTCACAATGTACCAAGTACTCATTTTGGCGTTGGCCGTGAGCAGGAATCAAACCGGATTGCTGGGTTCATAGTGCAGCACGCTGACCGCTGCACTAATGCTCCCCATAAACATCGGCAACATAAACAAACAACAGCTCGTACAAATACAAGAACCCCGCCCCTATAAGGTACATTGTGTTGTTTCGCATTTACGTTGTCGATCAATTAGGGAACTGTTTACTTATAAATATGTTTTGCACATATGCATTTTTAAAACGATTGATCAAATGTTTCAACTAGGAGCGCACGTGGTAAAAATGAACTATTTTGCGTTGTGATACCGTACTATACGCGCATAGCGCATACCACCGAAAAACCCTCCACACGCATTCAGCGTCTGTCTGCCTGCCAGCCCGCCATTTGGTGCATTCGTTGTGCACGTGTTTTGTAGAATTCTAGCGTTAGGTGGTAGTTCAAAAAAGTACAAAGGGCTGCGAGAGATAATAATCAATTTAAAACAAAAATAATTAACCTCTTCAAGGAACTCACCAAGAGATGTTGTAATGAGTGGGGAGGTGACGAGACGTACCTTTTGCCCTCCAGGGAGACCGTGGCACTGCCGTGGATGGATGACAGCTTCTTGCTTGATGATCTCGTGGCGCGTGCCACGTGATATATTGTTTCCGCTGAAATTCTATTTTGTAAGTCGAAAAGTATTCTTAATTTGTCAATTTCGTTTGCACTAAATTTCGTAAATCAAAACACAGATTTCCTGTACCACCAATATAGATTGTTGGGCCAAGTGCTGTCATCAAGCACCTAATACAGAAAAGACAGAAAACACGTGCATTCATGCACCACCACATACAAATACACGCGACCATTGTAAGCACACGCTTTCAACAGAAATCCCAAATGTTATATATTGTGCTTTAATGATTATATATCATATTAGTGTGTCTTCTCAATGTTACACAGTAAATATAATCTTCAAGGACAACTCTTACAGTCCCATCATCACCACCATCTTTATAATCACCATCATCACCAAATGTATCACCATCCCAACCACATGTATAATCAATCACCATCTGTATCATCACCACCAAAGACAAAGACTCCCCGTATAGCCCAAATAGACTGTTGGGGCAAGTGCTGTTAGCGAGCACCTATGAAGGCCAGCATGGCACACGAGGGGTGGGTGGCCAATACCACGCCCGGCCGCCTTTGTCTCCCCAGTAGTGATGTTTACACACCACACCAGGTACTCATTTGAGGCCGAGTCGACCTAGGGGAGGCCCATGACCGGTTCAGATAGTCGTTTCCTTGCGTTAGGCATGAGCGAGAATTTAACTCGGGTCGCCAGGTTCGTAGCGCAGCGTGCTAAACGCTACACTACCGCTCCCTACCACCTGTATCACCATCATCTTCCAGAGTGAATACATTTCATGTCAATAGCTGGAAATGCTTGTTTTTGTAATAAAAAAAATGCATAAGTAGTTGTCACTGACACTCACCCGCACTCAAACGGTCAGAAAGGACTGAAAGATGAAATATCTTCAGAACCCGACATCCTGAAACTAAACTAATGATTTGTATTTTACCAGGTAAGGCCCACTGAGCTCTATCGCACGCTTGGGAGTCCTGATTCCACTTCTGGGAGTCTCAATTCCAACGCCATGGGATTGTATATGTTTACACGTGCGTGCATCTGTGTGTGTGTGCACGCGTGTGTGCATATATATTTACGCGATCTAACAAAAAAAAAACCTCTATTATGTTGCTATTCAGTTGCATGCAACCAAGTTACGCTAATCGCTCAGGTATGGGGCCGCCTCAAGAAATGCTTGTAATCGATGTATTGATGATGACGATGCGCCATGGTCCCCAGTCTCATATTGAACCCGAGACTCACGCAGTTTGTGCACTCTCAGCAGATATTGACAGCGCAACAGGGAGCGCGTCACCAGCATTCATTGAGTAACTCACTTTATTTCGTCTTTCATCTGTTCATTCTTCAATTCATAGGTTAATTAAAGGATGTATTTGTCAATTAATTAATTAGGCACTTCATCCATTTACTCATGTTCATCCATTAATTGAGCAAATAATTGATCGCTTCTCTCAGTCTCCTTCTATGTGTAATGAGTGACTTCTGCGACACGTCATGTAGAGGGTACTTTTATTATTACACGGACACAACACAGGCCAACCTTATCTTCTCACTCCGAGTACACACTTGGATGTTAGCGTCACTACTGGCTACACACACACGGCCGATCACTCGGCCCGCAGGAGATCTTCCACGTGTTCCGGACGACGGAGAGAGATGACAGCAAGCAGCGATGCAGTCCGGGCCCAAGACTCAACACACGAACCCCGAGCCCCAGTCCGGCCCTGGCTATATCCTCCCAGGCGTGGCTAAGCTCCTCCTCTGGCCACGCCCTCTCGTGGAACCTTCGAGCAGGTTCCCGGAGCATCTCGGCCAACCCCGCCTATTACCTTTGCCCCAGGTACCTCTCCCTTTCAGATTGGATGTTGTCTTAGCGGTGCCCGTGCTTCTTTTCCAGCCAGCAGGTGTCATCATGTCATTACACATGCATCAAGTCGTACGTGAAGTCACAGCTCAGTTCCCATTCGTGTTCAGCTATACAGGTGACGTCACGGCAGAGCGACACAAAACGATGTAATCAATGGTGACGGAATATTTATTTGGTGCACTGCACTATAAACCCGGCGACCTGAGTTTGATTCCCAGTCAGCCATCCATAGGGGGTGTGGGGCCTGGGGTAAATCTCACTGTGGGCTTCCTGAAGCCTTCAAACTAAACCGGAATTATTACCCATAATAGAGGTTTTTGGGTTATATCGCGTAAATATATGAATGTGTCGTTAAAACCCGCCACCACCTGATACAGCCAACTCGTAAGGGTTGTCACGTAAACAGAACTTGCCAATTCGTCACTAGTACAGCACTAACCGGTGTGTTGGAGAGCCAAGCCACAACATTTACAATCTAGAATATGAGGTTTCACCAGTAATTGCAACTAGCTTCACTGGTAAGGCCCACTGAAGTTATTTTGCAGAAGCAACCTGGCCAGAAATGATAGCTCAAGGAAGTGGCTTATCATGTAGAAATGTATCGCATCCAAATACTCTAAACGCACGTTTCTAAATGTGGAGGGAAAACCCGGAGGACTCGGATAAACATCCACACGACCATAAACAGGTGTCAAGGTGGGGATCGAACCCACGACCTCCAGCATACCTGCTGAGGTCACATCTCGCCACCGTGGCGCTTTTTGCGTGGATGTCTTCATGAAACTCATCATGGACCAGTCGAACAGAAACGTTTCGACAAATCTGGATCCACATCCCACACCTGTAACTATGGATGAACCCACGAACAATTCAAGCTCACGCTTGAAAACACTGACCCTCCCACCAAACCCATTGAGAAGCATCATAAGGCCACCCCATGGTTCCTATTCCCCCAGCTCCCAAGAAGCATGCAGAATACTCCTTGTGGAATGTATCGTGTGCTTAAACTGCACAGGGACGCGCAGTGGCAAAGTCCTCTGGGAAGGCGATCGACAGAGTAGGGATGCGTGAGACAGATTTCTGAGCCTCCTGGCCGGCTCATTAAACGTCGGACGGGGGAAAAAACCCGCATCAATAATTGCAGATAATAGGAAGAATAGGGGCAGGGATAATATGACTTTTGCACTGACCCTTAAGGTCATTCGGAGTCACAGGTGATAGAGACGTGGATAAGAGGCGTTCACATGTCGTTTAAAAACAATTCAGCTCAGGCAACTTGTCTCGTACTGGAGCATGTCTTTAATCAATTTAGTACATTCTGTTGACCGCAGAGCATACAATTAGCACACGTTGTACTCGTTAACGAAGTTAAAAAGAAGACTGTATGACTTTATACCGGCACTAGATAGGCAGAGGGCAGATAATAGGCATAGGAATGATGCCGCATCTTTCACAGAGCCCCCCACCTTCTATTTACAAACAAAGACAAAGTTCCCCTGGAAAGCCTGAACACTGTTGGGACAAGTACTGCATATGCCCGTGGGCGTTGGGTGGCGGCACCACACCTAGCCAACACACTCTGCCAGATGTTGATGTTTTCACACTGCGCCAGGTACTCATTTGAGGCTGTGTAGACTGAGGAGAATCCCAGGACCGTTTCAGATATACAAACGCACAAACACGATAAACCAGCAATTAATAAAGGAAATATTGTTGTTTTGTCAATATTATTCAAATAAAAATGAGAAGCTGCCATCGAGTAATAGTTAGCAGATTGAATTTGCAATCCAGAAGTCGCCGGTTTGATCTTCCCGCATGGCAATTGAAACATTCAGAAAGTTTATTTTTGAAAATCACGATATGAATAAACAGTTCTAACTTTTTTTTTTCATAAAAACAAAATTAAGTTTTTTTCTTGTGGGTCCCTCTGGAGTTTTGGCCCCCTGGATGAATTCCATTCCCCACCCACTTTAAATGCGGTGCTAGTTTTTACGCGCCTCGTGTGACAGCTTGATGATCGCTCCCCAATCAGGCCTCTGCGCTTGCGTCGGGTGCAGGGGAGCTCGGGATTTCTGGAGCATCCTGCCCTTCGGGACAGACAGCCTGCCACATTCCGACGCACATTCGTCACACACACATGCACACAAAGACAAAGATCCCCCGGATATCTTTAACAGACTGTTGGGGCAAGTGCTGTTCGTGAGCACCTCTGAAGGCCGGCACGGCACACGAGGGGTGGGTGGCCAGCGCCACGCCCGGCCGAATGGTGACGTTTACACACACGACTAGGTATTTATTTGAGGCCGAGTCATCCTAGGGGAGGCTCAGTACTGGTTCAGATAATTGTCACTGGTGTTGGTCGTGCGCAGGAATCAAACTCGGGTTGCCGGGTTCGTAGCACGGCACACGAACCGCTAAACTCCCGCTCCCCCCACACACACCACCCACACACACCACCCACACACACCACACACACACCACCCACACACACACACCACACACACCACACCACCCACACACACCACCCACACACACCACCCACACACACCACCCACACACACCACCCACACACCACCCACACACACCACCCACACACACCACCCACACACACCACACACACACACCACACACACCACACACACACACCACCCACACACACCACACACACACACCACCCACACACACCACCCACACACACCACCCACACACACCACCCACACACACCACCCACACACACCACCCACACACACCACACACACACCACCCACACACACCACCCACACACACCACACACACACACCACCCACATACACCACACACACACCACCCACACACACCACCCACACACACCACACACACACACCACCCACACACACCACACACACCACAAAATACCACACACAGAGCACCACGGCTGATTATGAATATTGTTATTATAAAATGTGTACATACATAAGACCTCCTGAATTAGGCCACATGCACCAGTGCATTTCCCGAATACATATCCAGGCTATGCCTGAATTTATGGTTTTTCATTACGACAAATGGTTTTTAAATTACAGCAATGGGTACACTCACCACAGCTGCCTCGGTCTCCTCCCTGGGGCCCTCCTTGCCGGCCTCATCTGGAGAGACAGACAGAGAGAGAGAGAAGGGAAGGCAGAAACATTTCCATAGACCTTGATCACTTGCAAATTTCCATGAAACCAGTGTGAAGGAAGGCCACGACAACACGTGCTTGATACATTTCCAAGTATTACCAGGAATTAACTAAAAAACATTCTCCAATGGGGTCACTATAACCCTCGTCAGAATGAACCAAGATGAACAAAACTCTCCCCGCTGTCCGCTGTGAGGGCAGACTCTGCTCCGTGCAACAGCAGCAGCAGCGTCAACGCCCTGGTGTAGCCGCCTCTTCTCATCGGCTATATTTGTTATGTCCCCACACATCACATCCTTGACTCGACTTCCCGTCCCATGCTGTAGTCGCAGGCTAAAAGTTGCCAGTAGTTCACAAAAGGGTTGCCGCGATAAAATTGTTTACGATATGATACGATGCGAAGATGTGAAGATTATTATATCAGTTCCCCATAACTTTGTGTGGTTTACACGTATTCTAATCTTCTTGTGTTTTGCTGTATGTCCAGCGAGTGAATACTACTGAAATGTTCTTCCACTCACTCCAGTTCCAAGCACACACGCTGTCCGAAAATGCGGTGGGGTTCCTGCCTTTTGGAGTCAGGATGCGCGGGGGCAGCCACAAATGTCTCTGCGTGGCACAAAGCCACTCAATCCAAGCGGGCATCAGACTGCCAGTAGGGGGCGATGATTCCAATTTGTAATCCCAATTTAGTAACTTTCAGGTAATTGTTTGAATTTGGCAAATTTAAATCGTGACGCTGATACACAATGGCCTACTCTTTTTGATGATGAATACACCCGCAGTGTTAACCAGGGTGACAGCTCGGCTACAATCCATCTATGGTTAATACACCCGGAGTATTAGCCAGGGTTAACCAGGGCGGGCTGCCAGATTCGAACCCTAAACTTCTGCACCAAGCAGTGAACGCACTACCGCTCGACCGCATGATTGCCCATTGGCGAACCAATTTATTTATTCTATTAACTCATTTGAAAACTCATTTGTTTAGAACTGCTGGTTTTATTTAGTTTGTTGTCCTTCCCGCACACCTCAGATTAGCAAGGTTGGCTACGTACGGTGTGAAAGAACTTCAACATACATAGATAACCAGAATGCTGCATCCACCATGGCAATCAACGTAAAAATAATGTTATCTCTGGAATTTTGCCAATAAATAAAAATATCACATAAAATTTGGTGATTTTTTGTTGCAATAATTGGTGACCCAAGTATGAAACCACTACGGTATTTATCGCCCACGGATCACAGCCCCATGTACTGTTTGAGTGTAGCAAAGAGTTTTTAGCCTTAGTGATCCCACTCTTCACATAAGTGGTGACTGTATCATTAACAATCCCATCGTGCGTGTTGTCTGTAGTGCACAGCGCCACTCAGCACCAATGGGGAGTTCCGTTGTTGCACCATCGGCACCATGGTTTGTCCTCTCTTCTCCACTTCTGGGGAAAGAAGCCAGACATTGTATGTAGAACTTCTTTCGCACCGTACGTAGTGAACCATGCTCATCGGAGGTGCGAGAAACAGCAGTAAAGTAAAACATGGCTAATCGAAGTGCTGTAACCACACACGTCCACGGCACTGTCCTCTCTTCCTTTGTGTGGATGAGAGTTCTACCGTTGGGAAGCAGAGGGCAGTGCAGACAAATACGTTGTGTTGTTCTTCTGTGCTCCCATGTCTACGCTCGCCACCTTCACACACCGGCCAGCGCGGTGAAGTATGGATGAACCCCCCCCACCCCACAACCTGTATGGCATGGGCAAGCCCTCATCCAGCAGTGGATCAACAAAAGGGCTGGCCCTATTCACGTTTTTACAGTTCCGTAAATAACAAATAACACGCAACGATACGTCACGTAACTTACTTGGCAACTTGCCTGCTTTCTTTCTTTCCTGTAAAGTAAAACATACGTTACATTCTTGGTTTGCAAGTGATATTTCTTGTTTCGCAGAAAATGATATAATTTTTGGTAAACATGACGATGCCTGTCCTGCTCTTCACTGCGTGGCAGGTCGTAGGGTAGCCGTGACATTTCGACACCGTATTGCGATATATCGTACGATATAATAACATCACCACAATGATTAGACCATCCACTTTACTAAATAGCATCACAACGTGACCTTCGTTACTTATTTAATTCATTTTAAATATATTAAATTTCTTGGCGAAGTATGAGACAGCACATGATAATGTTTATAAATAATCACACAGTAAGCAAGCCAACGTTCGGTCAAGATTGACATGTGGATTTAAAGGTTGGACAAACACGTCCCTTGTTCACTGGGTTATTACTAATTGAAACTAGTGCCGTTGCAAAACTTTTCCGTAGTAATTGAAAGTTATTTTTTCAAGTGTACAGGAGATTGTGGGTTCGATCCCAACCCTGACGCCTATTGTATATTTGGAGTTTGCGTGTCTCTCTCCCTGTGGTAACGTGAAATTTTCTCCGGGTCCTCTGGTTTTCCCTCCACATTTAGAATCAGGGTGCATTTAGAGTATTTGGCTGCTGTACATTTCCACATGATAAGCCACTTCATTGGGCCATCATTTGTGGCCAGGTCGCTTCTGAAAAGATCTATATAGCTCAGTGGGCCTTACTTGGTAAAATAAAAATTGGTTTAGTTTAGTTATCGTTTTCATAGTTCACGTAGAGTACTTCTTGTGTACCTGACAGCACGCGAATTATATTTATGGCAGGCTTATGTTGAGTGAACCGCAGTTGATTCACTTTTAGAGAATATTTATTCACACTTAAGTACATCAAAGCACAAAAACAAGATAACATAAACACAGAATGCATTAACAAAGTCATGGGAAACATATCGCGATTATCGTCATGTCGTGAAATTTGACATTGTATCGTAGTATCACGACGTGCAAAAAAAGATATAAGGCGACCCGAGGCATTACATCGCAATGGGACAAACTCGAGGTGTGGGCGACAAACCGAGGCATTGCCAGATTAACACGTGGGCTTACGCGACCAGTATCCATAATACAGGATGTTTTGGGTTAGATGGCGTGAATATGAATGTCGTTAAACCCGCCACGGCCTTCTCACCTCCACACGCCCCCCATCGCCACAGCAGCACCGTGACCACCACGATGGCCGCCACAATGGCCACCGCTCCGGCACCAACGCAGGCAAAGAACACAGGGCCCTGCCAGGACTCGGCGCTCTGTGGGCTCCTCTCCGCGTTCGAAAACCGGCTGTTTATCGACACCTGCGTCTCCTCCGGTTGTGGTCGCTCCGTTCGTGCGAGAGGGTGGCGTGGTGGTTCGTTTTGGGGCGCGTGTGGCGGTGGCGGCGGCGACGAGGGGCCTTTGGGGCCACCGCGTGGCACCTCGGCCTGGCTCGTGACGAGACTTTTAGGGTCGTGACTCGACAAACTGACCGCCGCTGAATTTCCCAAGTTGTCCAAGGCTTGTGTCACAGAGGCTGCTGTTGAAAAACTGATGGAAAAGAAACATATTTAATTACAATATAAAAATATCAAGATGCCATCAACGTGAGAGCCGATGATGCCACTACGATCACGACTGAACGCTCTCCACCTGCCAGAACTTGCAGCTGCTGCACAATACACATGCCACCTCGAAGATCTGGCGACGCAGTCTCTCACCATCTACCCTGAGGCTTTCCCCTTCTTCGAAGGACTCGTGAAGACAATTCCAATGCCCATCTCGGTAACTGGCCGAGAACATGTCCAAGAATGTGGAGTTAGAGCCAGTTCGGGATTCCAGTTGGGCAGAGAACAGACAGGAAGGAAGTTCTAGAAGGTTATTTTAATCAACTTATTGTGGTGCATTTATTGTGGTGTATTTATTGTGGTGTATTTATTATGATGTATTCATGTAATCTTGACTTAAAGCTTTCGTGACTGCAGGAATTCATATTCTTTGGGTCTTTCGGTAAAGTCACGTATTAATTTGAACCTATGTACGTGACTTTACCGAAAGACCCAAAGAATATTTATGTAATGCCATAGCCGTAGTGTTACCATGTGTACGGTTTTACCGGGAAGGTGGTGACGCAGTGGTTGGCACGCTGAGCTACGAACCCTGCAACCCAATTCCGATTGCCGACCATGGCTATCACCAGTGGCAAGGCCTATCGACATCAGTCCTGGTCACTCCCCGGCCCCTTCACAACTCTGCACTGACTAGCGTGGTGAAGTATGGCCCAGCAACCCACATGACAGACAAGGTGCGTAGGGACATCTTCATCCAGCAGCGAAAAGACAAGGGCTGTGATAATCATTACGGCTTCACCACATTGAGATGGCCGTGTTAAAAGCAACGCGTCACGGAGAAACAAAACCCTGGGATGGCAGTAGGATGTCTCCTGGAATGTTACCTGCTGTCGGAGATTAAACAAGTCCCTAAGCTACCTACGATTTTAAGTCTTGCAGTGTTAATGTGAGGTGCGAGACACTAAACCACAGTCTTGTGTGGTGCGTAGCTGCGTGTGGAGCTCCGTTCACAGTGCACGTTACCTCTCCCTGTGCTCGCTCACAGCATTTGGTGCAGTGTCTTGTCGCTGCGTTGGCTCTCTCTCCACACGATGTTCGTTGCCGCGCTTGTCTTTGTCCCCTTCACGATCATCCGGATCGTCCTCTCCTTCCTCATCATCATCATCGTTGTCGTCGTCGTCGTCGTCTTCAGCACCCTCCTCGGAGTCCCGGTGCGTGGGAGTCGTTCCGTATTCAACTGGGCAGGGGGTGGCAGGGTCATCAGGGAGCTCGGAGTTCAACTGGGCAGGGGGTGACAGGGTGATCAGGCAGCTCGGAGTTCAACTGGGCAGGGGATGGCAGGGTCATCAGGGAGCTCGGAGTTCAACTGGGCAGGGGGTGGCAGGGTCATCGGGGAGCTCGGAGTTCAACTGGGCAGGGGGTGGCAGGGTCATCGGGGAGCTCGGAGTTCAACTGGGCAGGGGGTGGCAGGGTCATCGGGCAGCTCGGAGTTCAACTGGGCAGGGGTTGACAGGGTGATCAGGGAGCTCGGAGTTCAACTGGGCAGGGGGTGGCAGGGTGATCAGGGAGCTCGGAGTTCAACTGGGCAGGGGGTGGCAGGGTCATCAGGCAGCTCGAGTTCAACTGGGCAGGGGGTGGCAGGGTGATCAGGGAGCTCGGAGTTCAACTGGGCAGGGGGTGACAGGGTGATCAGGCAGCTCGAGTTCAACTGGGCAGGGGGTGGCAGGGTGATCAGGGAGCTCGGAGTTCAACTGGGCAGGGGGTGGCAGGGTGATCAGGCAGCTCGAGTTCAACTGGGCAGGGGGTGGCAGGGTGATCAGGGAGCTCGGAGTTCAACTGGGCAGGGGGTGGCAGGGTGATCAGGCAGCTCGAGTTCAACTGGGCAGGGGGTGGCAGGGTCATCAGGCAGCTCGAGTTCAACTGGGCAGGGGGGTATGAAGGCTGAGAATTCATCTCACGTTGTTACAACATATCGCACAGTACTGTATCCTGAATGACATTCCTCGTGCCATGTACGAAGTCTGAGCCGAATGAACGACAAGAAGGGGCGGTGGTGCGGAGTGGACAAAGCAAATTCGATTTCACGAAACCTTTCAGCTAGAGTGGGTCCGAGATGAAACGTTCAAGGCAAACGCACGGGCACATCAGTAAAAGGAAAGTGTATATGCATGAATGATAGTTTATCCAATGCGAAATGAAGGTCTCCCCATGCCACATCGACCGTGCAGGTTGTTTGACCATACTTCACTACGCTGGTCAGTGTGGGTTGGTATAGGATGGTCCACAGCTCCGGTGTGGCTATCACTCGCCCCTGTGGCCAGGAATCGAATTTAGATCGACGGGTTCCGAGTGCAGTGAGCTAACAACGACGCCACTGCACCACCCCCATACATCGCTTCGCCATGATGCATATTTAGTGTCGAATACAGGGTGAATCAAAATGTTGAATCTTACATTTCAGTGATTAAATAACTTCGGATTTACACAAAAGGTTGGCCAAAGGTCAACCCAATTTTCTCGGCGCTATGTATCCGTTGGGAGAAACATGTGCACGCATTGGACGGTAATTGTTGCACGGATCTGCATAACTCTCACGTTTTGCTTCATGATCGTGAGGCAGGGTGGTGCTGGGAGCCGCGGGGGCGTCCGTGCCTCACAGCAACAAGTCCCTGGGTGCGCGTCCCGACTCAGGCTCCTCTACGTGTCGAGGACGTTGGTTTGTTCTCCTCCTCCTGCTCCCCACGGCTTTCCTACATATTCTCCGGCTTCCTCCACAGCTAATTCTATTTACAATGTAGCTGGTATTGGCCATAACATTCCAATGCTAAAATATTAACTGCAAATTACTGAATTGGGATAACCCCGACTGCGAAAACTTAGCAGGACCCTCCTGGCAGAGGGGCCTTGAGACTCGACGAGTCTCTCCCGGGTCAACAAGTCGAGTATTCAACGCATTCGCGTGTTTTCACATTCGCGTGAACGGACCGCGATGACAAAACCAACGGAGGTTCTCGCCTCGGCTCACCCACGTCCAGGCAGAACTCTGCCACGGCGCTCTCCTTCTTGCCGATGATGCAGGCCCAGCGAGCGCGGTGGGCGAGCGTGGCGGCGCGGATGTTCAGCGTCTTCCCGTCCGCCGAGATGTGAATGTCCGAGCCGCTCTTGACGGGCACCCCCGCGGCGAGCCAGCGCACGCGCGGCTCGCTGGGCTTGGAGCCGCAGTAGGAGCAGGCGAGGGTCACCGGGTCTCCTTCAGCCACCCCCTCCCACGGGTTGGCCTCCAGTAGCAGGTTGGAGGTGCAGCCTACGCACAAAAATGCACTCAATGCACACACAAAGTGCCCGCGACAAATGCACCGCGATAGCTTGCCGATGTCGTCAAAGAGCGTGAACCTTTCACGCGAACTACGGTTATTCTTGCAGCGGCAGCGGCGTTTAGCGATCCGTCGAACAAAGACGGTCACTGCATCTCGTGCTTTCGAATGTACTTCTGCGGCCATCTCTGCCGCTCTTCCTTACGATATGAGGAAGCCACTGGAGCTATGCGCTTCTCAATCATCATCGAGATTGAAAACTCGCTTGTTTAAAACAGCTTTAGTGTTTCATTTGTTGTCCTTCCCCCGCACCTCCGATTTGCACGGTTGTCTACGTACGGTGCGAAAGACGTTCAACACACAACACACATATATACAACATACCACATACATACACACAACATACATACACACAACATACATGAACTAAATTTAGCAGCTGACTGACTTCATTAAAGCGTTATTCACGGGACCTTCGCTGTCCTGTAATCGTAGCGACTGTGCGATGTGACGTGCGGAAAACATTCACCAGACCCAAGTCCACCCCACAGGGTGGGTGCCACCTCGAGACAGCAGAAAGGGAGAACTCAGCATGCGCGTGAAAAGAGTAAAAAGGAGCCCTCGTCGTTACGGAAGTGATGAGCATGCGAACTTTAGAACCATGGCGTTGTTGCCAGGTCAAGAATAGTCCCCTCTAGCACCCGATTAGTGATGGCTAAGATGATGATGGATACATATAATTTGCAGGCCATTTCAAAGTGGTAGGCCTCGTGGCTTTTTACACATTTTTGTGTTTTGTTTGAAACGTACAGTTTTCCAACCAACACTATTTTTCTGTTATGATGGAGTTTTTCCACACCTGGAAGCTGCTAATTAAGCCAGGAAGAGAAAACCCACAAAGAAGAAGCAGATGGTTGGGTAGCTCACGGGTCAGAGCAATGAGCCAGCAGCATCGATGCTGTCTTTACAAAACAATGATAATCTAGAGCTGTGCTGAGCAACTGGCACACGAGTGGGACACAGCAAGTCCCAGGTGTGCCGTGGTATTTTAGAAATTCTAGGAGGAGAAAAAATCACCAGCCCCCATCGCCCCGCCTCCCGCCTTCCCCTCTCAATTGGTCACAGCTCAGGATGGCAGACAGCCATCAGCCACCACCTCCGTCCACCCACCTACCCACCACGCAGGCCTGCAGATGGGATTTTTTTTGGCTCTGTGTGTCGTGAAGATCAAGTGAGCTCGAGAGTGAGTGCTATGGGGTGTACAGGATTGGGAAGCGCTGCCGGTCCATTCCTATCACGATTTTTGTGTGGATTGATGGAGGGCTGTGGACAACTGGAGTCACGTACAAGAGGCATTTCACGGTGCATCTGAAAAGTTTTCACAACGACAGCTAGAGCGGAGGGGCAGACGCATGCCGAGTCCTCGCTTAACGCGTGGTGTGCATGCCACGACGCGTTTTCGCGAGAACGCAGTTCTTCCAAACGGGAACACTTTTCGCACAACAAGGAATGGACTCCGTTACAACATGGAACGCGCACTGTTACAACGAGGATCGTGCACTGTTTTAACGCGGTTTCTGAGCGGTCAACGACGAACTACTTTCTTGAGCTGCGCGGCTGAGCAGTACAGCGAAGCAGTCCGCACAATGAGACGGTAACGTGGCTGGCATACCCTCAGTATGAGTCCTGCCGTCTCGCCGGGCCCGCGCTTACTTGGCCTCTCACCAGACTTTACCATCGCCATTTACGGGGGACGCTGTCGTCCGCTTGACGCGGCACTTCTCGAGGAAGGTTTCTACTCCGCGCGCGTCTGGACGGTCACCGTCTGGCACCTGCGTTGACGAAGAGGCGGATGGCGCGATGGAGCCCGGTGGCCTGGTTCAGGCAGGTGTAGTCCCCTGCGTCGCTGGCGCGCACCTCACGCAGCCGCACGGTGTAGTCGCCCCGCTTGATGAGCTGGGGGTGCACGAGCACACGGCCGCGGAACTGGTCGGAGACTACCTTGCGCCCATCCTTGTTCGATATCTCCAGCAGGCGGCCTCCGTCTGTCCCCACGCACCTGAGAAAAAATTTCACAAATTTTACTCTTGAACTATTCGTTTATTACCACGTAAGGCCCAACTGAGCCACATAGCTATTATTTTAGAAGACACATTAAGTGAAAAAAAGGAAAATGTTATGTTATGTGGTGATGGCTCTCTTCTTCTGCAGTTACAGGTGTCCGGGCTGAGACCATCAACTTCATTATTGTTGTAACTTCTGACCTGCCTCAACTGGACATCGGTGAAAAAGAGCTTCATAGCTCATCGGATTCCTCCTGCAGTCTCAATACATATTCTGATTCTGAACTCACGACACTTGAGAACCTGGTTTAAAAGTGTATTTTACCAGGTCAGGTCCAGTGATCTGTGTAGCTCTTTGTCAGAAGCGACCAGACCACAAATGACAGCTCAGCGAAGTGGCTCATAACGTGGAAATGTATAACAACCAAGTACTCGCAATGCATGTTGATTCGAAACGCAGAGAGGACCCAGAGAAACATCGACACCACCACAGGGAGAACACGCAAACTCCAAATATACACGCGTATGGGTTCAGATCAAACCCACGATCTCCTGAATACCAGGCGAGGTAGTTAACATCTCGCCACCCTGGTGGAAATTTACAGCAGGTTTCATTGCGCGGCTATAACGATGAAATAACTTAATAATTGGAAATGTGTAACGCGCGCAGTTTTCGTTCACCCTCATTGAAAGAGAGAGTGATTCAGAGGCGTGGGAAGCCACAGACAGGCAGGAAGGCAGCCAGAGGCAACACTTTCCCAAGCTCTGCGGTCCTATAATCGGGATATTTGGCCAAATCCACCGGCTACACTGCCATATGCTGGCAAGCCAGGAGATGGCGATCTCAACAACCCACAGGGAGGGAATTTCACAGAAGTGTTTGATCCACCAACCATCGCCTCCACGGAGCTGGGTTTCAGGCGTGCACTGCCACCAGTGGCCGGCTACTTTAGTTGATTGAGTTCATGATTCGGATAACCGGCCAGGAGGCTCCATTGGTAGCACGAGCGGCTCGCGATAAAAAAAAAACGGTGTACGAATTCAAATTCTGATTGGGGGTTGGCTCAGCCCATCATCACTTTCTTTGGCGTCGATAAAATTAGTACCACTCTGCGGGGAAGTCAAAAGCGGTTGTCCTATGGAGAGGCTCGTCCCCGTCATATGAATGTGGAATTTCCACCAATGCTGGGTCGTATACCTGAGCATACACACCTTAGCGTTATCCGCATTCAATTCTCTACTCTGGGATCATAGACGGCACGTGCAAAACATACGGTCCTGATGGTGGGTCCACATCTGAGCGATCAGTTGCACAACTTTATTTTATTTGTTTTGCTTTTAACATTTTGGTGTCCCCCTACCCGGGTTATATTGGCAACGAAGACTTTATCCTGACCCCCCTTGAGGTCTCCACCCCCGGGTTAAGCAAAATAAACCTGGCGGCTCGCAGTCAGGACAGACTCCGCTTTCAAGCGTCCATCTGCTCGACGGCCTGGAGCGACGCATTGCATTGGGTGCTCCGTGCGGCGCGCATCTTTCATGAATGGGAAATTAAAGATACGCCGCAGTGGTGCGTTGCTACATATTTGATTGTCCGTTAAAATACTAAAATGCATTGGGACAGGTGGAGTAAAGGGGTGGGGCACTGCTGCTTGGCCAGATCATTTAGGCGACGCCCAGACGCACGCATGTCACCGCGCCACTCGCCCGCTTGCGGACAAAGCGGTCTCACGCCATTGTAGCGCACGGTGTCGATGGCGATTTAGTCGCGCGGCCGATTGTCACGGGCGCGCAACGGCAGACTGCGTCCGCGCGTCTGTCTCGTCGTGCCGCGGACCTCACCAGGGGGCTCGCGGCCTCCACTCCCAAGTGACGAGCGCCCCGGGAGAGAGGGCCCCGAGTCCTCCGCATGGCAGCGGCACCTCCCCGCCAGCCGTCACCGTCACCGACACCGCCTTGGCGTCGGGCTCCGCCAGCCCCCGCCGCACCACCGTGCCTAGCAGCAGCAGCAGCGCTGCTGCGGAGAAAGACACCGCGCGGAGAGACGTGGCGTTCATGACACCGTCGAGATGAAACATGTGTTCAAAACAAAATGTACACGTGCTTTTCAATAAACATGATGATTTAGATTTAAAGCTTTCGTGACTGCAGGGATTCATCTTCTTGGTTCTTTCAGTAAAGTCACGTATTACTTCCCTTCTACGTGACTTTACCGAAAGAACCAAGAAGATAAACATGATGATGTCGTGTGATCGGCAAAGAGCAGCAGTTGGAGATTCAGTTGGAAATGGTTTAGCCATTCAATTGCTTTGAGAGATGGTGAATTGCAGATACCCACACGCCCACTGCCTTCAAATGTCTATGTGGGGCAGTGTGGTGGCCTCTAATCTGTGGAATAATAATAATGTTTGGGATCATAAACCTGACCTTGCTTGTCCTACTTTTAATCACTTAAAGACCTCTTATTTTCTATCAAGTGTGCGAGGGATTGATCACTCTGCTGTGCAGACTTTAAGTAGTTGATGTTGCTTGTTGTTACATGTGATGGCTTCTTGTATTGTTTGCGCTGCTTGCAGCAAGTCGGTGCACAACATTGTGGCATTCGGATCGTGAATGGAGGTCTCAGCATCAACATGCAGCGTGTTCACAGCGATGCCGTGGTTGCGTTTTTATATGGAATGTTTATTTGGAGGAACTGCTTTAAGATTTACGCGACTCCATTCTTCTTGAACATCAGTATTCACGATGCCTGTTAGTCATCTCTTTGTCTTGTCTGTTTATGAAGAGTGTCCCCGTTTGTCTCAATGCTTTATGTAGCGTGAGGTCGTATCGCAGAGTGCAAGCGTGATTTTAGATTTACAGCCCCTTTAAGCTAAACTAAAACTATATTTTTTTACGAGATAGAGCCCATTGAGCTCTGTAGCTCTTTTTTTAGATGCGACCTGGCCACATATGATAGCTCAACGAAGTGGCTTATGATGTGGAAAATTATTACAGCCAAATAATCTAAGCACGTGTTTCTAAATGTGGAAAAACCGGAGGACCCAGAGAAAAATCCACGCCACCACGGGTAGAGAGACATGCAAGCTCCAATATACAGCAGGCGTCGGGGTCGGGATAAACCCCACGAACTCCTGTGTATCAGGCGAGGGAGTTAACATCTCGCCATTATGGTGCCCCAATTCACTGCTGGGCGAAGGTATCATCTGTGCCATAACAGTGGTGGGGGGTTTTTGGCCATATTTCAGCATGCTGGTCAATTCAAGCTGGTGAAGGCGGTACCCAGGGCCGGTTCAGTTCTCACCGCTGATGTCAGCCATGGTTGGAAATCAAACTCGGGTCGTCAGGTCCATAGCACGGTGCGCTAACCCCTGCAACCGTCACCTGGCAACTGTTATGTTAAATACGTCGGGTTTATTTTGGCAGCCTTATAGGTGGCCGAGTGGCTCAGAGGTCATGTGGCTGAGTTCACACTGCTGAGACGCTGGGATGTGAATTTGGGTTTCAGCTGTCTGTGGTTTAACTGGATTCTAAAGTGCAGCGAGTTGGTGGTCTTGGCCACCAAACACTGCACCCAAAACCCGGGATGTAAAATGTATTTTTTTAACTCATTTAGCTACATTCCAATTCAAATAATAAACTAAACATGTATCATATTGGTAACAGGGTTTGTCGGTAAAATTCATCCCGAGTGTTTCAAGTCCAAAGGGGATCTCCAAATGGTTGTTTTCTCCTGTGGGTTATTCTCCAACACAAGAATTCAGAATGGATCGTTAATCGCACCACGTGACTGCAAAACAAACCGGGGTATTGAGGCCGTCTGGTTTCTATCCACATGCAGACAAATAAACTGTCTTGAGAAAGCCTGCAGTGATCTTGTTCTACTTTCATTCTTGACTATAGTAGTATTTTCTGTTGACAAGTTATGTAAATAAATCGCTCTTAAAAGGTCATTGACAGAAATTCACAAGCAGAACCCTCGCAGAGAAGTCGTGGGATGTTGAGTAAATGTCACAATCTTATCCATGCCGTCTCGTCACATGGAAACAACAACACAAGTTTAAACAACTCTCAAGAGATGACAAATGCTGCAGCTGTATTCTCTGCATGTGCACCGTATCTCAAAGCTTCACTGTCAAACAAAGAAAATAGCGTGGACATTCTTAACCAACAATGTGGCTGGGTAGCTCAGCAGTTTAGTACCCTAAGTATGCACCACACTTAGATCCTGGGTTCGAATCTGCATTTCTACCACCGGTGATCAACCTTGCAGCATGCTCTTGATTGTTTGGGGGTGCATACAAAACTCAGGGGGCACCATATAGTCAAGGTAAAGCGAACTTTATGGAAACGTCAAATGCTAAATGGAGTAACGCTGCAGTCAGCTCTTGGTATTTGTGGGTTCTGCTCTAGCCCACACCCCCTGTGAAGGACTACCCCCCCCCCCATCAACAGATACTATTATGGATATACTGCATTTGTTAGAACATTTGAGAAGGGGGGCTGAGCCTTCAGCAGCGGGGGGTTCAGTCCCCCCAACCCGCCCCCCTCTCTCGCACGACGCGATGAGACTGCACCATGAGGCGCCACGGTGGTGAGACGTTAACTACCTCACCTGGTACACAGGAGCTCGTGGGTTTGATCCCTACCCTGACGCCTGCTGCTGTATATTTGGAGTCTGCGTGTCTGTCTCCTCGTGGTTGCGTGGATTTGTCTCCGAGTCCTCCGGGTTTCCCTCCATTTTGAATCCACACGCGTTTAGAGTATTTGGCTGAAATAAGTTTCCCCGTGATGATGATCAGCCACTCCGTCGAGCCATCTCGCGTGTGGCCAGGTCGCGTCTGTATGGCCTTAGCTGTTAGAATAAAAATACTTTAGTATCTCAATAGCTTTACAGTGGTTTTAATCGGGCTTCTCGAGTGTAGTGAGTTCACGATTGGAATGTTTATGCTGCAGGAGGAATATGATGGCTGTGAAGCTCTTTTTCACAGATGTCCAGTCGGGCTGGCAGCCAGCACAGCAACAAATTAAGGTGATGGACTCAGCTCGATCACCCGTGACTGCAGAAGAAGAGGACCATCAAATTCGGGTTTTTTTCACTTAATTTATCTTATTTACAGCAAATTTTTTAAACGTTGGTTTGACCTTGATGCAATAATTATTGCAGCAGGTTGTGTGGGAAGTGCCCGCTAGCGTGGATAACAGGTCACTCGCACCTCCGATTAGCATGTTTGGCTACGTATGGCGTGAAAGAAGTTCAACATCATACATACTTAAAGGGAATTGTTTGCAGTAGTTGTGTGATATTACCTTCAAAGGGCCATTCACTAACTCAGCCTGATGCACTGCTTTGCTATCATTCCAAATAAACACTTCCTCTTGTAGGGGATCGCAAATGAGAATTTAAACTTGACTTAAAGCTTTCGCGACTGAAGGAATTAATATTCTTTGGGTCTTTCGGTAAAGGAAAGACCCAAAGAGTATGAAAAACAGTATATGATTTTTTAAATGCTGACTTTCCAACACTAAAGGGATAATTTGAGGAAAGTCTCGCCTGTGGCTGCCACTGTGCTGAGGGTAAACAGGCACGTGCCAAGCGCACGCGATCTGTCTTTGCTCTGCCTGACAGAATGTTTTTAGAATACTGATTGAGTCTTAGCTGGTGAAATGCCACACACAGCTGGGGAAAGCTTCCTGCCACTTATCGTGGCAGTCTCGAGCGGGCGTCTGTCTGCATCTCATTACTTGAAGAAGTGAAGTGCATTAAACAAAGTGGGAATTCACGCTGTGAAAGAGATCCTTTACAGACGAGGCATGGGCCGCTACCGTGGCAGTGATGGTCAGGACGCTGGACTTGCAATTCAGAAGTTGGTGGTTCGATTCAATCTCCTGGCGTGGCAGCCAGAAGTATAAATAGGTCCACCGTAGTGGAATTGGCAGGTCAAGTTTTGTGGGGTAAAGTGTGGGTACTCCCATCTCTTCTAAGGCTACTGACCACCATGAAAGAGTAGGCCAACAACACCCCCAGAGGGTTTCTCTTGGGCTTCTGCCAGGTTTGCACATCTATTTTTACGTACATCTTAAAAAATGCCTCGAGTGGAGGCACTTCTGCCACCAGTGGCGTGAGTGAGCAATTGCAGGGTTGCTCCTTTACCTATATACAAGGCTGCTTGTGATTCATCCACCTCGCGACCCAATGAATCAGAATCTGAATATTTATTTATGCTGGAGGAATCCGATGAGCTATAAAGCTATTTTTCACAGATGTCCAGTAAGGGCGGGTAATAACATTGCAACAAAAAAATACAAAAACATGACAGCAGTGCAAAGTACAAGAAAGGTAAACAAATCACCCAAACGCATACAGAGGAAACTAAACCATCCCCATCCTACCAGGCAAAGTCCATTGAAGTATTCACTTGTTTTCCAGAAGCGACTCGGCCACAAACGATAGCTCAACAAAGTAGCCTGTCATTTGGACATTTACAGCAGCAAAATAATCTCATTGGATTGTCATGAGTCGGCTTGCGTTACATACCAATTTTTTTTTATATAATAGAGTTGAAGCATAGCTCCTCCATGGGCTGCATGGGCTGCACGAACCCATTGCATGCCACATGTACGAATGCAAAATAATCGAATCTTTATCAGCACGACTCTTAATCAACGATTCATCGCATCGGTGCAATGCCTCGTATGTGCAGTGTAGATTATGTAGGGAAATCTTGACACGTGACGTGCCACCCTCTTGCCAATCCACTGCTGGATGAGGGCCTCCCCATGGCCACACTCAACCACAACTGTGAGTGTGATTTGGTGAAGGCAGGGGGATCATGGAGATGTTGCATCGTCATCATCATCATCCAGTCGAACACGTCGGCTGCGCTGCGCTGTTTTCTGCCACCCAAACCAAGTGCCGCAGCTGCCTGCACTGAACTTGTTTCGTGCATCACGGTCGCCCATCAGAGCGTTGTCCAGACTCAACCCTGAGACTCCCGAGGTGCGATGAGATCGAGCGTCGATCTGTGTGATTCGCTCCTGGACGATTCCTATGACCAGCTCCCTTTTGCGTATTTCTGAATGTTGGGAGTCCCCAGAATAAAAAAAAAACACTCTTTATTTTACCAGATAAGACCCACTGAGCTATAGAGTTCTTTTTCATGACCGACCTGGCCAGAAATGACAGATAAAGTAGTTAAAAACTGCTTTTTATGTTTAGTTTGTTGTCCTTCCCCTGCACCTCCGATTAGCACGGTTGGCTACGTACGGTGTGAAAGAAGTGCTGCATTCATACAATTTAATGACTTATGTGAAAATTTATAGCAGCCAAATCTAGAAATGCATGTCCATTTTAAATGTGGAGGGAAAAACCTGAGGACCTCGAGATTAATCCACTCGTGCGACGGGGAGAGAGACAAACAAACTCCAAATATACACCAGGCGTCAGGGTCGGGATCGAACCCACGACCGAATGTATACCCGGCGAGGGAGTTAACATCTCCCCACCGTGGCACCCCAAAAACAACCCCGTGCATACTGTCAATGAAATGGGATGACAGTCGTACTTTTGTGACATCACCACACAAACAATTATAATCAATTACCCGCACGGGGTGTGGCCAGAAAATGGGTCGGGAACGACGCGTGATGGGATCGGATGCACGCGACGTGACTTCTGTAAAGCCATCGTCTGTCCCACCACCCAAACATCCGGGAGAACCCTTCCAGCCCAAAGCTCTGCGGAAAGCCATCACAGCCTCCTCCTGCACACCAACCCCGCTCCTTCTTATCTGCCCCCTCTTTTTCCACTGAGTGCAAAAAGTAATAATTCCCCCACTGAGTAAAGTTGCAGTTTTTTTATTTGACTGGGGCAAGGGGGAGGGGGGGAGGTTTATGCAGGACAAAAGATCCCTGCCCATAATGTAAGAAAAAACACTCGCGGGATGAGCAGCAGCAGCAGTAGTAAAACAAGCGGATACCAGAACACTGGGCGCTTTTTTGCTTTCTCCCAACATATAAAACATGTATTTTTTTTTCTCTACGGGACCCTTTTTCCAGTATTAAGATGATATATATATGAAAGAAACGGCTTTACCACTCTTCGGCAATAATACAGGAGGTGTTAAGATGTTCAAACACCAAATCGACACCTATGACATGGCAACAAGTCTGCATTAACAGCTCGTGTTTGCAAACCAACATGTTTTTTTATTCCCCCTTTTCCTCATACTCGAATGGGCTCCTTTCCCAAGTCTTCCCAAGTTATTATGACCCTGTTCAATTCAAGAAACGTATCAACTATTATCTACTACGCCTTCAGTTATTGCTGGCTGTTGGCGTTTTGGACTCCTGAGTCTATGCTCAACAACTATGCTGAAATAATTTTTTTAAAAATCTCACTGTCCTATTTCTGGAATGTTATGAGACAAAGAAAACGCCGTCCAGAACTCTCACAGTAAACAGAGGAGCACCCCGTATTTCGTGTCAATCAAATCATTGCTTAATTCTCAGAGCTGAAATGAGACAACAGTTTATATTTTGTGTGTGTTGCCATTAGCGATCGGACTAAGACCATCAGACCGGCTACACTCGAGAAGCGCGGTGTAATCACAGGTGGCTGAGATCCCCCAGATTCAAACGCAGGATCTCGGCGGTGCTGGCTCAGCTCTCTGCCTCCTGAGCCACCCGACCACCATCACAAATTCCCATAATTAAGGTACTTTTACTGTGGCGTATTATATACCCCATTCCAAAAAAAATTCATCTTTCCAATGTCTCGCTATTTTACTGCAATGATGTCACATTTAAGCCGTATTTTGATGTCATAAGAATAACACTTTAATTTGTTCTGAGATAATGCATCAACTATATTTAGTTTCACACAACCCAATTATGATTACTCTGCAATGTTACATATTATGGGAATTATTTTGGATGCAGTGGCTTAACTGAAATCTCAGGAATAAAACAATTATTTCTTTGACAGCTCTGCGGTCATACCCCAAAAAATATTTTATTACCCAATAATGATTGCAGTCTCACCGAGTCTCAACAACCAGAGGCCCTGTCATCCTGGCCTGCACGACTCTGTCTCCTTGAGTCTCAAGATGGGGGGCCTCTGGACACGGCACAAAGTAATGACAGAGGAGGTGGGGAGCAGTTGTTGACCGCACTGTGCTACGAATGCGGCCGCCCAACTTCAATTCCAGGCCATGGTCTAACATCAGTGGTGAGTGATATCTGACCCAATTTTGCCCTCATCCACCTTCACCAACCCGCACTTACCAGCGTGATGAAGTTCGGTAAAAAAAAAAACCCACGACCGACATGGCATCAGAAAACCTTCAACCAGCAGTGCACTGAAAATGGCTGGAACATTTGATTAGATATTTTTGCAAAAAAATAATTGTGGCAAGTCACAGCATGGTTTATATGATTGTGTTTAAACGCAGAGGTGCCTCCAGACGCTCCCAATGAACACAAACGCTGTGAGCGCCGTTGTGTTTAGTCTGCTGAAATCTTGGCACGAGACTTTCGCGACCAGCCCTGGCCAACAGATGTGAACGACCCGAAACATTGTAGGGTTGGTAACATTCGACAGAGGGGGGGGGGGGGTGGTGACTGTACCACAACGATGAAATCGCTCGACACTTTAGCTCTCTCCGACGCGTTGCACGCACCGTAACACGTGTTGTTCGGCATTGCATCATTGAGAACACCGCGTGGTTGCAAACTGCAATAGCTCTCACACGGGAGAGATATTGCAGGTACAGCAGTGAAAACCTGCACCGTGCGTTGACGTCATCTCTGCCGTGGAAAGTTGCAACAAGCTGCTGGCTCAGCTTATATTTTTTCAACAAGGTCAGCAGTTGAACTCCTAACAAACACCTGGTGAACATATGTGGGGGAGCAATAAGCGGCTCCACTCTGGTTTCAAACCACACACAGAAATGTGCAAAATACACACAGCCTCAGTGCATTATGGGGAAACTCTTCGCATTTCATGAAGAACGTTGTGGTCCTCTTGTCTTAGGTCACCAAAATAAATTTGAGAAAATGTGACTGCCTGACCAGCAGCAGTGATGCAGTGATGGACAACGGTGGACTGGTGCCTGCACCGGGAAACCACACACGTGGCATCTCTACTTCCGCAATGTGGGGTTCATTTACTTGGCTCATGCCAAGTATAATCCAATCCGTAAGTGACGATGTTTTCACAGATTTGATTAGCGGCACCATCTGTTGTAAAGTAAACGTGAATGAACGAAGGGGGCTGTTGAGCGCAGGCCTCATCACGGTCCCAGCCTTTATCATTGACAAGGAAAGAAAATTGTGCGGATTAGGTTATGTATCGTTTTCCGGCACGCGGTTCTCATTGGAAGTATTCGACAAGTCTCAATTGTCGCCAGACATGCAGGAAGCAGTCTGTCCCGAACGCTACGATAGCACCTCGGGGCTCGGAGAGTGATCAGTGTGGGCTAGAGAGTAAGACCCGAATAACAACACATTTCCTACCATTTTCGAATTAATTGTGTTTTTATTGTACCAGTTAATGCTCTGCTAAGACGAAACATTTTGAAATGAACAAACCAGATGCACTCTGAGTAAAAGCATGACCTAATTTCTCCCAATTTTTTCCAGATCGTTGCTAGACTGGCTTGGAATGGGCATTTTTAGCTAAGGCACTACCACTAGAGTACAAGGTACGGACATCCGTAATACTCCTACATTATTATACCGACTTCCTATAATCGTATGACGAACTTTCAGGCAAATTAAGGATAGATGGATGTTGCATTCCAAAATAATGGCCAGCACAGCGTTCTGCAAAGTTACAGATGAAATTAAAACTCTAAACTAAAACTTTTTATGTTACCAGGTAGAGCCCACTGAGCTATGCAGCTCTTGTTCAGAAGCGACATGGCTACGAATTATAGCTCAACGAAGTGGCTTATCATGTGGACATTTATAGCATTTTCTGTCTCTGCTATGAACTTAGATTTTGAGACTGTGAGGCTTTCTCACTTAGACACACAGTCTCATGCATATACTGTGTACATGATTAATAACGATAGTTCCTGTAATGCCAATTATTTAGCCAGGAAAGCCTAACCGAGTCCAGGGGTTATTTTTCAGGAAGTGCTGTGGAATGGAATGTTTGGCAAATACCATTAATGAGCGTATTGGAGGAAACCAAAGTAACCAGAAAGACACAAACGCACACGAGGATTGGTGACAGCTCTGCACCTAGAAAAAATACATGGTAAGCCATTGCAGTGACCCATTCCACCCAAGTACTAACCAGGCCCCAAACCTGCTGCTGAGCTTGTGAAATCCACCAAGATCGAGTGCATTTGTGGCTGCATTTCCCCGCCTCAGCTCACCCCACGACCCCTTAAGTTCCTTCTTATAAGCACTACCTCTGTTCCTGTTCCCTCTTTATAATCTCTCACCATGGTTTACCACTCGTTCAATCATCCATCCAATCAATTCATTATCATAATGTCTCATTAATTTTGTTTTTACCTAATTCACGCATCAGAGATTCACCCATTACTTCCTCTTATCTATTTTACTAACTTCATCTTCACCATCACATTCATGTGTACCACCATTAATTTTCTGTAAAGCGCATAGGTCAAGGCACTATATAAATTATATTAAGATAAGATCATATGAAATAAATTAACCACGGTGTAGAATTACGGTGCTTCATGTATACGCATAACTTTTCATTATTCTAAATATCAACAATAAAACAAACAAATGCTGTCTTTCCATGTATGTTGAGTGAAATTGTATTCGCCATTTACAGACCTGAGCCAGATGTGGCCAGACCAAGTGTCAACGTCTCATCATCGGGTCCATGCTTCATGTACGTACTTTGTACACGAGCAGTACTATGTCAATCCACTGCTGGATGAGGGCCTCACAACTCCATGCGGCTTATTAGACCATACTTCAACAAGCCGGTCAGCGTGCATTGGTGGAGATAAGGAGCAGACACAAGAGAGCACAAAAGTAAAGAACGGTGGATTTTTCTGGACTGAACCTCTGCTGCCCACCACTTAGCCTGTGACCAATTCACCGATAATGTGCTTCTGATCTCGTCACATCTCTGAAGATAAGCAGGGTTAAACTTAACTTTTTTTTTTATTTCACCATGTAAGGCCCACTGAGCAATATAACTATGTTTCAGAAGCAACCTGGCCCACATACGGTAGCGTAACGAAGTGGCTTTTCACGTGGAAATGTATCGAAGCCAAATACAGGCATGGGAGACCATCACCATGCACAGCAGGTTGCTATAAGCTGCTGCTGCTGCTGCTGTAAGAGCCTCGTTTTGAAATGAGGGGTGAAAATTGCCGCATTGCTCTCTCAACCAGGACTTGAACTCGGAAGATCTCCACTGAGAGCCACGCACTTTAATAATAACAGAGACGCTCTGTCAAGGAGAAACATTTTGAAATGAACAAACCATATCCGCTCTGCCAATAAATAGAAATATGACCTAATTTATCACTCAATATCTTCAAGAATGTTGCTCGGCTGGTTTGGAATGGGCATTATTAGCTAAGCCACAAGGTAAGCAACTCTATAATAATACTACATTATTAAACCGTATCTTCCTATAATCGTATGAAGAGCTTTCAGACAAATTAAGGCGAGATGAATGTGGCATGCCAAAATAATTATAGTTGCAGCTGAAATTAAAACGAAAACTTTTCATTTTACCAGGTAAAGTCCACTGAGCTGTTTTTCAGGAACGAGCTGGCCACAAATAGTAGCTCAACGAATTGGCTTATCTTGTGGAAATTTATAGTAGCCCGATACTCTAAACGCATATTTCTAAATGTGGAGGGAAAATCGGAGGACCCGGATAAAAATCCACACAACCACGGGGAGAACCTGCAAACTCCAAATATACAGCAGCAGGCGTCAGGGTTGGGATGGACCCGACGACCCGCATATCAGGCGAGAGGGAGTTAACGTCTTGCCACCGCGGCGCCGAGTATAGAGATATCTTCATATATAACGGCACAGGAACAGTACATTTTTAAATTAAGGAACAGTTTGACGCATACAATGAATACAATGTACCACACAATCATGGGACCTCCACACCACACAAAACGCAGTGAAAACTTACCCAACAGTGTGAAGCCTTTCAGAGACCGGGTTGTTTGAATTATCATGGTGAACAATGAAAGAAAAATAATCAACATCTATTGATGAATAATAAGATGAAAACCTGTACTCGGGATATTTTGTTGATTGAAAATACACAAAATATATTTTATTGGACAGCCACACCGGTGAAAACAGCAGTTGCTAAAGAAACCAGTCGATTCAAATCCCTTGGCAAATACCACGACGGGTGATCCTACGATTGCTGCGTCCACACGCGCGCAGTGGTGTGGCTTTCTGAGCACCCAGCGGGCCCAGAGAAACGGATTTATTTGGCCAGGAAAGCTCCGTGGTGAAAAACCACAGCCCCCTTTCCCCCGCAGCAGCCACCTCCCCTCAATCACCGCGAGAATTCACTACTCCTGAAAAAATAAATTATGGCTTTTGGCTTTTTCTTTTCCTCCCCATTTTCGTGGAAATATTTTTTGCGTGGATTATTTTTACAGTGGGGTGTTTTGGGGGGTTGAATTCTTTCAGCGGGATCGTATCGCGGGGCTTGGTGATGTTTTGACTGAGGCTGTGCACTAAAGTTGTCCGACATTCCTTTCTTTTGCGGAAAGCTCTCGCGCGCCAGTTCTGTTCACCTCGAAAGGACATGTGGCTCCAAACGCGCTGAGCTCGGCAAGGCTTTAAAGTCTCCACTTGATTTTCCACGACACCGCTGCTGCTCCTGCTGCTAGGCTGGGTTGGGGTGCGGTTTATTGGTGTAAAGCACGACCACGGGAGTACAAGGTGACCGTGATACAATATTGTTGTAACCTTTATTCCTCTAATCGTATAAACAGGTTCACATATATATAAATGTATGCATGGACTCACTGATGTTGTGAGAATTGTTTTCGTTAATTGGGCGAGATGGATGTGAATCCCAGAACCGCATTCGCAATGTCTGGGCTGAAATTAAGCACCAATGATCGGTATGAGTTTCAGATTTCCAGATCAGGCCAATTGATGTATTAACAATGCAAGTTATTAAGATGTAATTAGTAACATCAGAAATCGTTAAATAAAATTTGACATTGGGCTTTAAAAAATATCCAATATCCAAATGAAGTTAGCCTAAACTCATCCTTAGCGCAGGGCAGATAGGGCTGCGACAACAACCTCCCTTAAAAAAAATATCCAAACCAGTCTACCTCTCGGGTGAAATGATTAATCGATTCCTTAATGCTCACGATACATAACCTTATGTGTATGAAATGGTTTAATTAAATCATAATAAGTGATAACCATCTGCCAACTAAAGTTGTTGTGCCACCCACAGTTCCCACGCCTCTAGAGCTCGGGGCGTCCTGAGAATCCGTCACGAGCAAGGGACCGGACTCGGGAGCCCGGGGCTCGAGTTCGTCAAGGGACGCCGGGGATGGGCCCAGCCCCCCCCCCTCCCCCCCAAGGCGGCTGGGTGGACATTCAACATCCCCCCCTTGAGCCACGTGCGGCTGTTTTGTTGTTCGATGTGTTATTGTTGTTGTTGTTGTCACTGGGTGAGTGGGGTCACAATGCTCACCCCTTAAAATCGCCTGTTGAGTTCGAGATCGTCGCACGTACGATTACAACATTCCTTACTGCAGTTTTGCCCGAACGCGCGGCTCCACTAAAAATGAGAGGAAATGTTGGCGTCCGATATAATCTCACCATCAACAAGCCCCTGGGGAGCACCGGTGGTATTGGTTAGAAAGCAGGACGGAAGCCTGATTAAGGGACGGACGCCTCCTGATATGCGGAAGATGTTTGGCCTCAGCTGCCCCCCCCTTGCTGCTCACTGTGGGTTGGTGATCGGGAGCACTCGAGAAGAACGGGGTTCAGATCTCTAAATCTCTCTCAAAATCGTCCACCCTCTCGACTCTGCCCATGATGAAGCCTTTTGCCTTCCACACTCGCAGTCCCGGCTTCTCAGCACTGCCTCACATCAGAACACTCACACGCCCCCCCTTGCTGCTGCCGAGACTCCGCATCTCTCGCTCCCTGCACTCTCTCCGTGCTCCACTAACCCTGGGATGGAGCCCGCTGCCGCTGCTGCTCGTCCGCCTGCCGGTCGCGGGAGCGTGGCCATACCATCCTCACCGACTCGCAGTCCGTTCCATATAATTTATAAAACAGCCCCAACCTCGTTCTTTAGCATCCTCCACAACTGTGCCCTATATCTATGCCCCCCACCCCCATCGATGCCTCTCACCTCTCTCCGTGCTGCACATGCTCCGGGCCACTTGGGTACTCTGACACGCGCCTGTATGCACCAAATGTTGAACTTAGTTTGCACCGTACGTAGCCAACCCGCCTGCTATGCAACCCCACAATTGAATCTAACATCCCCTTGGTTGTCACTCATTTTTCCCATTCTGCCAGCCCCCCCTCTCCACCTCGGAACTTCCGTCCCCTCAGTGTCTGTCAAAGTGATCCCCCTTCCCGCAGTTCAAACATCACCTGGGAGCGACTTCATCCACCCGCAGCCTCGGCCAGGCCCCCGGGCACCTTCGATTCCCCCCCCCCCCCCCGTCTGTACCCCCCCCCCTCTCCTCCCCCCCGTCTCCTCTCCCCTCTCCTCCCCCCCTGCTCTCTCCCCCACGCCGCTCTCTTCACCTCCCCCTGCCCCCCTCTTCCCCCTTCTCTCCCCTCCCCTCTCTCCCCCCTCTTCCCCCGTAGTCTACACCCCCTGCCCCACCCCTCCCCCCACCCCTCAAATCCCCCCACCCCTCAATTCCCTCTCCTCCACTCCCCCCACACCCCCCCCTCTACTCTCGCCCACCCTTTATCGTAGCAGCGTTCTATGTACAGTACAAGTATTTATTTTACCTCACAACGTTTCAGCTATTTTAGCTCATTCTTTAAAAAATACGTCTTTAATACATTGCATTTTCTCGCATGGAAAAAGCTCCAAGACTCCCTTGCGTTATTAATATTGTTGTTAATTTCGTAAATCGCTCACCCAATCGGAGCACAGTGTCTCAATCGTTGCCGTTGCAGTTTGGAGAAAGTAAGCGAGGGCAGAGCCGAATGGAACAATGGGAAAATTCCCGTTAGTTGCCGAATGAATAACCCTCATAAGGTCGCTCTTATTACACACAGAGTGCTCGCCACCAAACGGACCACAGTACCTTTGCTGATCTCGCCAAGAAGCAAAATCCACCGCCACGTGAATTCTGGTCATCCTCGCAGCAGCGGGTTTTAGCTGGCCATTGAACAAAGAGCGTCACCGCATCCACGCGCTTTCAGATGCTCTTCCGCGGCCATTTGGAATGCGATTCCTTCCGATGTTAGGAAGTCACTGGGGGCTATGCACTTTGAATTCAAGATTGAACATTAATTTCTTTAGAACTGTATTTTGTGTTTAGTTTGTTGTCCTTCCCCCGCACCGCTGATTGGCTCTGTGCGGTGTGCAAGAAGTCCCACGTACATACATACCACGCTTGCCTCCATCACCGGCCCTTGCTACATTCTACCCACTCGTAACCCCACAACTGTTAATTCCTAATTGTGTCAACAACTCTCGCCCGCCAGGTTCTCTTCCCGGACTTCTGCATGGCTGATTCTGTCTTGCCATGCAATTCCCAGTTTCTGTCTAAAGACACCTGGTGCTCAAAATACCAACAACTTATTTTCAAATTTGATTAGTCCAGCACTGCCCCACCATCTCTCACCCAACCACAACTTGGGTGAATGATGAAAAAAAAAACAAATCTAGCAAATCTAAAACGAATTGCAAATTAAATGTACATTATGGGGGGTTTTCAGAAGGTTTTGCTAGCCAGACTGCTTAATTGCTGCATTTGGCTGCCTGGGTGGCTGTGTTTGAAACCAGAGATAGCAGCGTTGCTGGCTCAGCAATACCATGGAAATGAGCTGCTGTGCTTATATCCTCGCAGCCAACACATTTGTGATTCAAACATTCGTAGTTATATATATTTTCCACGCGTAGAAAGCATTTCGGAAAATAATAAATGCAGCCAAATAAAGATGTATTTAATTCACATTCCTAAAATGCGTAAGATGGGTGGGGGGTGTAGAGGTGGAGGAAATAGCGGCATTGAGCAAATACTCGTGGTCATTGGTTTTTTCAATCACAACAGAAGCAAATTATGAAGCAAATGGGAGAAGAGGTTTTCCCCTTTTTTCTGGCAACAAAACAGCTGTGTTAAGATGTTAAAACACCAAACTGAAACCTTTTACAAGGAATCATGCCTGCATTAACCACAATACTTGTGGTCAGAATGGAAAAAAAACATACTCTGATAGTATATGCATTGTCCTTGAAACTGATTGGTCCACACCAGAGACAGCTTTCTGTTGAGCCTCGTCTCAAAACGGTGTGAGACCAGAGGACGTCCTGGTGTGGAGTAGACGACTGCGTTCTGACCTGGCTCTCAGGCTTGTATCCCCGCCAGGTGCCACGGCCGTAAGAGCACGTGGGTCGCAACATGAGGCGCTATGGCTCCCAGATGGATACAGTTTTGCCAGCAGCAGGAGACAGATATTGCAACATGGATGTTACCCAATGAAGTCATTTGTGATACATTTTCAAATGTGGGCCCGTGGCACCGGTACTCATGGCCCGACTCGAATGCCACCACGGGATTTTAAGGTGGCCACCGCAACGAGGACTGTGAGTGTCCGTGGGGAACATTCCCGCAGTATTAGCCAGGGGCAGCCGCGTCGAGCCACGCCGCCGTTCGGCCTTTCACGGTCACGGTTAGCAGCGGACCCTCGCCTCTTCTGGTCCCTGGCCTTATAACGCAGCCACTCTGCCTCTATAGGGACGATTGGTGGCAGTGAGTGGCTGCCAGGGCTTGCTCGTCTACGCGCCCTCACTCGGGCCCCCAGTGAAGGGCACAGTGTGTGGAACCAGACAACAGGCATCGGATTCTCTTTCTCTGCACTGACATCTAGCTGGAATAGTGTCCCGAGTAATGCAGCAAAATGTTTCTTTATATTGTATCGGTTTTTTTGTATCTCTTTTTCTCATTTTCCCACATATATCTCTCACGTATGGAGAAAAAAATACCATAACAAGTAGCGAAGACTCTTGAATTAAAAGGCCTTGATTTATGGAGTGAAGGCAACAAGTAGCCAGGCAGAACGGTGCACTCCTGTGCAGGTTCATTTGGAGGTTCGACCGTGCGTCGTTTGGCATCGTGTCCTGACGTTTTCCCCTCCGCGTACTGGGAGCTGCTGCAGGAACGAACTCCCAGCACACGGAGCGACACGTGGCACAACCTCATAACGCCACGCCCGCTGCTGCAGCTGTCGCCGCATATTGCAAACACAATCTACGAGAAGAGAACGGTATCGACCCCCCAAAAACACACACTCAATTAACCTGTACAAATAGGGCACTGACCTACTTGCTGTACTGGCATCTGCTTGCCACCTCGCCGCCCACCCAGTGGGTGGCCACGCACTCCAGGTGCCGCCTCGTAAACTTGCCAGTGGTTGGGCCAAGGTTGGCATGTTGCTGTAACCGTTGGGCCAACGTTGGACCAACATTCAAAGTTTACTGGATATTCCCATGTTGACAGAGGGTCACATACACGTGCTGGAGTGATACGAAGCGTGGTTTACATTCTCAGTCTATTTACGGCAACGATGCTAAGCTGGCTTTGAGTTGTGGTATATTGGCGTAAGGCACTACCACGAGAGTACAATGTATTCTCCTTTCAATGATCGTATATTACTGTCCACTATATTATAGTGAGGAGAAATTCAGGGGAGATGGATGTAGTGGAGTCTAAATAAAACCGGGAACAATGTTCCACTCTGTTTGCGGACTGCAACAAAGCTGTGGATAGGGAAGGTGCGCATCTTCAAATGGTGACCTTCCTTCGTCGGCAGTGCTCTTGTGCACTTGCAACTCAACTGCATGTGTAGTGACAGAACGGTCACTACTGTGTTGGCCCGTACGAGGGCTGGGGGCCCCAAGGGGGTGCCTGGGGGGTCACGTGCTGGAGGGATCCGGACCTTCCCAGAGGTGGGGGAAGTGAGGCGTGGCCTGGGAAGTGAGGCGTGGCCTGGGAAGGGAGGCGTGGCCTGGGCGGAGCCGGCCACGCCAGAGAGACGAGATATAAGGGTGGTGTGAAGGCAGAGCAGGGCTGTTCCTGAGAAGAATGAAGACACCTCGTGAAGATGCCAGAAGAGAAGACCTACAGTGAGCGGACTGCCAGCAGCCACCTGGCTGGGTCACGCTGGAGCGGATAAAATACAATTGTGTGTTAGCTAGTGTAGGTCGGTGGTCACCACCCTATGTGTAGAGTAAGAGTAACTGTTGAGTAAACGTTGTGTTAATTAATAAATGAGTGTTGCCTCCCAAGAAGTGTGTGCGCCTAAATTGAACCCACTACATTTGGTGTCAGAAGTTGTGGAAAAATAAATATTGCTAGGTGTTATCCTAGGGAAGTAAAATGGGCACACGAAAAACAAATATAAAACTCATCTGGACGTCTTCGTACGACGGGGATGGTGTGACGACCATCCTTCGGACAGCCCCGGGGATGGCAGCCCCGGTGACAGAGAGAGAGAGAGATGGCGCTGCACGCGGAGCGGCGGGACTTGCATCGCACTGCTGCTTCGCCGCCATCGGGAACGGAGCGACGGAGCCGCGGCGAGAGGACACCATCGTCGCTGCGGTGGCTGGCGGGGGAGGCCCGGGCATGCGGGCCACGCGGTGGGCCCGCCATTTCGGCGGCTGGTCGGGGCGCGGTTCCCGCCAAAACGCCGTTCCCGCCATTTCGGCGGCTGGTCGGGGCGCTGTTCCCGCCAAAACGCCGTTCCCGCCATTTCGGCGGCTGGTCGGGGCGCTGTTCCCGCCAAAACGCCGTTCCCGCCATTTCGGCGGCTGGTCGGGGCGCTGTTCCCGCCAAAACACCGCTCCTGCTGCCGAAATGCCGCTCCCGCCGACATCAACGCCTGCAGAGGGGGAGTTCCAGCCTTCTGCTCGAGCGTGAGAGGTGGATGGGTTCGCAAGAGCAGGCCGTGTTCACCATCAAAGATTCTTCAGGCCGTTCCAGTGCTCCACCTTGCCGCCCTCCGCTATTCACAGTGTGCCAGGCGAGTTGTGACTTGACAAGCACCCGGCCCCAATAAAAATAATAATAACTTCACCCATCTTGCGTGTGCCGGGTTGCGATCGCGGTTTTTTTTTTACTCGCTGGGTTGCGGAACGTGTTTGTCCGGTTGTGTGCGTGAGAAATTGACGCGGCGACCAGTGTTTGTTGTTAATTACGGCGTCGAGATCGGTATCTTCTGGGGGTAGTTAATGATTAATTCGTTGTTGGTGTCCCGAGCTCCGTTGATATCCTGTATGTTGCCGTGTTAATGACTCGTGTTGTTACATCGTTGTGTTGCGAAATCGCCATTGTTATTGTGTATACTGTATGGAGTTTCGCTCGTGATTGTCACTTGCAACTGTCAGAAACTTTGATCGTCATTGTTAACAGTGTATGGAATGTTGGGTACTTGCTTGTGATTATTTACTATGTACGGATTGTCTGGAGTATTGATTGTGTGTGTTGCCATGTGGGGGACTGGATGGTGCATTGTGCCAAATGATTGACTGTACGAACTTCGTATACTGCATATACTGTATTAATCAATTCGGCGATTCTTGGGGTTTGTGTACAGTTTTTTTTCTCTCAAAATTCGAATGCCCTGAGTCTCATGGTTAATGTTGAAGGGGATTTTGAAGTGACAGGTTCGGTTTGTTTCAAACTCACTGGTTGGTTCCTGTCCGTTGTTGCACAGATGTCTTTTGTGCGGGAATGCTCCTTGTGTTCTACATGGATCGGGGGTGCGTTTCCGTTAATTGCCGTCAAATTGCATTGTTCTCTCCACTCGGTTGGTACAGCTGCATTGCTGCAATGCGAGTCTCGGAGATGATGTGTACGGATACGGGATGTGAGGTGTATTGTTGTGACCATTGAATATTCGGGATCGTCAAAAAAAAAAAAATTGTGCGTACCTGTTCGGCATTGGATTAGTTCTGTGGGGGATCATAATTCAAATTGTATGTGTTGTGATGGTGTTAAATTGCGATGGTGACATGCTGCCAGGGATTTGGAATTGTGCTGCTGGCTGTCACTATCTTGGGGCGCAGGTCCTGACCAGGATGGCCCAGTGAGTGTTGCGTGTCTAACATGAACGTTGTGGTCCCGTCATGCTATGGCTGACGGCTTGACCTGACAGCCCGGAGATTGAAACACTCCGTGGTATGTCTAGCCTAGTGGGCTGTGCGCTCACATGGCTCGGAGAGTGTGGTCCCGTCATGCTATGGCTGACGGCTTGACCTGACAGCCCGGAGCTTGAAACACTCCGTGGTATGTCTAGCCTAGTGGGCTGTGCGCTCACATGGCTCGGAGAGTGTGGTCCCGTCATGCTATGGCTGACGGCTTGACCTGACAGCCCGGAGCTTGAAACACTCCGTGGTATGTCTAGCCTAGTGGGCTGTGCGCTCACATGGCTCGGAGAGTGTGGTCCCGTCATGCTGTGCCTGACGGCTTGACCTGACAGCCCGGAGATTGAAACACTCCGTGGCATGTCTAGCCTAGTGGGCTGTGCGCTCACATGGCTCGGAGAGTGTGGTCCCGTCATGCAATGGCTGACGGCTTGACCTGACAGCCCGGAGAGCGAAACACTCCGTGGTATGTCTAGCCTAGTGGGCTGTGTGCTCACATGGCTCGGAGTGTGTGGTCCCGTCATGCAATGGCTGACGGCTTGACCTGACAGCCCGGAGAGCGAGACACTCTGTGGCTTGTCTAGCCTTGTGGGCTGTGCGCTCACATGGCTCAGGGAGGGTGGTCCCGTCATGCTATGGCTGACAGCTTGACCTGACGGCTCGGAGGTTGAGACCCTCTGAGGCGCGTTGAAACAGTGGGCTGGAGATTCGTAAGGTTCGGGTGGAGTTGGCCTGTTACGTTGAGACTGTTTCCCTCAGTTGTTAGGGTGCATGTTGTGCAGTGAGTGAACGATGGGTCGTCTCAGCTCGGTCGGTACAGCTATATGCTGCGATGCGAGTCTGGGAGAGAGACTGGGTCATCTCAGCTCGGTCGGTACAGCTATATGCTGCGATGCGAGTCTTGGAGAGGGACTGGGTTAAAATCCCACCGATATGGCCGACGTGTGCTACTGGTTGTGACGCCGCGTCGGAAAGGCGGTGGGGGGGTAACATGGAAATCCCCCCCCCGATATGGCCGACGCGTGCTACTGGTTGTGACGCCACGTCGGAAAGGCGGTGGGGTGGTAACATGGAAATCCCCCCCCCGATATGGCCGACGCGTGCTACTGGTTGTGACGCCACGTCGGAAAGGCGGTGGGGTGGTAACATGGAAATCCCCCCCCCGATATGGCCGACGCGTGCTACTGGTTGTGACGCCACGTCGGAAAGGCGGGGGGGTGCTAACGGGTGACTGTCATTGCATGCGTGATTCTAACGGTGGGGGGGCTGTGCTGTAGCGTAAATGGGTTAGCCAGTTTTCATGTATATTTGTTGTTAATTCCCCGTTTTCTATGCGGTTCCCTTTTACCCTCGTCGATTCTGTATATATTACGTGATTGTATTTCTTATCGGTCGCCGGTCATTTATTGATGTTGCTGGTTCGGAGGCACACCTTTTCGATGTTCACAGTTGTGTTACAGCCAGGGACGGATGTGTGTTTATACAGGAGGGGGTGATGTAGTGACAGAACGGTCACTACTGTGTTGGCCCGTACGAGGGCTGGGGGCCCCAAGGGGGTGCCTGGGGGGTCACGTGCTGGAGGGATCCGGACCTTCCCAGAGGTGGGGGAAGTGAGGCGTGGCCTGGGAAGTGAGGCGTGGCCTGGGAAGGGAGGCGTGGCCTGGGCGGAGCCGGCCACGCCAGAGAGACGAGATATAAGGGTGGTGTGAAGACAGAGCAGGGCTGTTCCTGAGAAGAATGAAGACACCTCGTGAAGATGCCAGAAGAGAAGACCTACAGTGAGCGGACTGCCAGCAGCCACCTGGCTGGGTCACGCTGGAGCGGATAAAATACAATTGTGTGTTAGCTAGTGTAGGTCGGTGGTCACCACCCTATGTGTAGAGTAAGAGTAACTGTTGAGTAAACGTTGTGTTAATTAATAAATGAGTGTTGCCTCCCAAGAAGTGTGTGCGCCTAAATTGAACCCACTACACATGCAAGGCCGTTATCCATCGTTGTGGTGGCATTAGGGGTATTTAGAAAATAAATACATGAACATATTTATCTCCACGTAAAAAATATACTACTATACTTACCCAAGAATGTCATTGTGTAATGCGCGTGACGTCACTCCACGTCGAACAACCCCCCTCATTAATTATCATGAACAGGTGACGTCCTCCAAATGGACCCGCCCCTCATTAATAATAATTAGCGGGTGACGTCACTCCACATGGGGGGACGAGGCGCCTCCTCCCCCCTCCTCGGCGTCAACTCACAACCCTCACTCACAAGGCAGAACCCTCACGTCACGCGATCTCCGTAACGCTGTTGAGACATCGAAGTAAAAAGGACGTCGTGATGAACAAGGGATTATCACCTTTATGTTAAACAGGCCTGTGTCACAAATTGCACACGAATGGATGCAATGAATATTACGTCGCGCTCTGCTTTTCGCTTCCAAGTTTCAGATTTACTGAAATGCACCCGTCCTTGGACGGGCAAAACGCTCGTATATTTTTAGTTCACCAGAACATGGGCTTTCCGTGAGCAGATGGCTCTTTATAAGCTGATGGACTAAACATGCACTTCATCACGACTGTATATGTTTGGAGTGACAACAGTGCTCTATTTCATTCACCTACGACACTTGGCCTGCTTATGCACACATTGTTTAACGGAGTCTTAATACTCTAATGGCTCAATCGGCAATGACCTGTAACATTCATAATAAAGGTTGTTTTTTGGTTATATCATCATATATAGATGTGTCGTTAACCCCGCCACCACCCGACACAGCCAATCAGTAAGGTTTGCCACGTAAACAATTAGTGACTACTTTAGCTCACTGGTGTGTTGCAGAGTAAACCCACATCATTTACAATTTGAGTGCACCGTTTCGCTGGTGATTAGTCAGCTTCAATAGAATCAGGCTATAAACAAGAGATGGGCGCCGCCTCGATGTTCAATTCGAGCAGGGAGAAAGCTCTAACTCCACTTTAGTTGTAACAAGGCGAATGTTCACGTGCGCATGCGGAGCAGTTCCATTGGTGTTGTATATAAGTTGAACTTCTTTCGCACCGTACGTAGCCAACCGTTCTAATTGGAGGTGCAGGACAACTAAACACAAAAAGCACTTCTAAAGCAATGAGTTTTCCAATCTAGATAATTATTTAAAAGTGCACATCTCCAGTGGCTTCCTAATATCGGAAGAGCGTTCCAGCCGAGCTGCGCTGCTGCGGTGACCGTCTTTGTTCGATGGGCAGCCAAAAGCCGCCGCTGCCGCTGCTGCTGCTGCCGCTGCTGCGTGGATGACTGGGCTCGCGTCACGGCTCACGCTCCGGGTTGTGGCTGGAGAATGGGGAAGTGGGACTCTGGCGCCGGGACGAGGACGGACGAGGCCACGTGACTCTACCGTCTTGCACCGTTGCACCAGGATGCACGTGCGCGGCTTTACATCACTGACATCATGGGCGGCTTAAGTGGATCCCACTGGAACATGTGTCACTGCCTCGACCGCTGCATTCCCTTCACAGCCAGCAGTCAGAGAGTTTCCGGCCACCCACAGACTCCAGTGGGTAGTTCGCACGACTTCGGGGATTACAATCATGCCCCCCCCTCATCACTGTAAGTTGTAACTAGAGGCGGGAGACATTTAGTTAAGTCTATTCGTTGACTAAACGTTTGATATTCGGCTACATTTTATTGAGAAATGATTTGGTGGTGATGCTGCTACGTTGGCAGTAGTGTACAAGCACACTCAACACCAAAAATCTCAACACATTCATCAATAACACCGTGGCCTTAAAAGAAACATACATATAACGATGCATTTATAATTTCCGTTGTGCCATCATAGTACATTCTTATACGTGTCCTAGTGAAGCGATTTTGATTGGCACGTGCTGCTCGTCTGACGTGTATCTCCGGCACCGTAAGTTGAAGGCAAACACGCTGTGCAGGAGGGCTTTAGGAAAGCAGTGCGTTCAATGCAGAAGTGACATTTACAACTTAATCAGGGAGTACAGGATTTTTAACTCGTGGAACAAAGTACATTTTTAATTCAAACTAGATGCTACTGGGGGTGGTGCACTGTTGAAGTGGTTCGCGCACTTTACTGTGAACCTAGACATCCGAGTTGAATTCCCGGCCATGGCTACCACCGGATGATTACGGATAGGTCTACCTTAATACTCTTGTGATAGTGCTTTGTGCCAATAATGCCTCCTGCATGCCTGCCTAGTAAGCGGCGTTCTGGAAAATATCGCGTGAGAAACTCAGCCCTGGTTACATGCCTAATGGGGTGTCACCGAGGAGGATTGTGGAATTCAGGGATGGAGGCTGAGTTTTAAATTGAGATGGGTGGGGGATCCCATATTTTATTCTGGATGTTTCTGTGGGTTCCGTTCATGTCTCGGGCCTTCCCATGGGTGTCATTGGGTTAATGCGAATCACAGGCTCCCTATGAACACAACACGGTACAATGTAACACACATTGCTTTGTCAATTCAATACAGTACTGCATGAAGGCCTCCCTGAGCTTTTTCGGTCGTGCGGATTGTTTGACCATACTTCACCACACCGGTCAATGCGGGTTCGTGAAAGCGGCTGCCCAGGACCGGTTTAGATATCACGAGTTTGCCGTGGCCAGGAATTGAACTCGAGTTGCTGGGTTCGTGGTGCAATGTGTCGCCCCTGCTCCAACCCATCTCTCCACTGTGTAAATACACAGCACAAGACGGTTTATTGTTTAAGGAGCAATACAATTCAGAATGAATCTTCGTCTTGGCAAGCTGACTTTTCCATTTTCCAGTTTGTGTGATTTATTTGTTTTGGCTTTTGGGGAGTCTACCAGCGAGCGCATTACATCGAGTTTCATATCAACGTTAAAGGTGCAGCCTTGCATTTGCTCGCTCGCTCCACTGCTAGCGGCAGGTCACCGACTAGAGGGAGCAGCTCTCGGGAATCACTCTAGAGGCTACTTTGGGCCTACTCTTTCACGCTGGCCACGCGTCTTGGAAGAGGTGGAAGCACCCACATTTTACCCCACCATCTGCGGTGCCACCCATTTATTCTGCTCAGTGGACAGAGGCGGTGTGGGTGGGAGTCTAGAAACTTGCTGCATCGTTTCAACTACCCCTCACCGGATTGCAAGCCCGGTGCATTGCTGCTGCTGACCATCACACTACCACTGCAGTGGTGGCTGTGCATACAAATTCAACTGGCCGCAGAGCTGCTTGTGACATCAACGCCTCTATGATGGCTGCCCGTGCAGTCGAGTGTCGCGAGAAGCTTGCAGATGGCCCGGAAGGGTGAAGTATAACGGAGGAAGGTGATGGTCCGTGGTGCATGCTGTGCAGGACGCACACATGTGTGCAAACTGACGCAAGCGAGTGCACGAGCGAGCGGTCGCACTCGACGTAAGAATTCCACGCGGGCGTGAGTTGAACCAGAGCCGTTAGTGCAAAACCAGGTAAAGGTTAATTGCAGTACAATAGCTGTGTTTCTACAATTGCTTTTTTTTGGTTTGTATCAACATTTGGGCAATCATTAGTTATGCATAACTTTCTGTAGAAATAGCGGTTCCAGGACGCTCCAATAGGTGATATTTGAAGGAAGTACACGGCATTGTGAAGATGAGGTCGATGGTCACCACAGGAAATGTCATTGATGCGGCAGCATTCCGCCATTTCCCCCTTCTTTCGGCCAGATTCCCCAAAAAATGTAGAATTCAACATCCGGCAATGAACACCTATATGATCCGAATTAGAAACAGACATCACTTCATATTCAAACACCTTTTTTCTTTAAACGTAGTTTCCGTAGTCCGTTATAAGACAATTCTGCTGACGCAATCATTCTCTTGATTTCCTTCGTAGAGCACCCATTGTACGCATTACTAACATAGTAACGTGTGCTCTTAGGTGGTACTGTAATGTAATACATCTCCTTCACATATCCGTCTCTCCACATAAACAAAGCCATTAAAACCCCATCAGCTGCGCAGCCTTCTGGCAGTGTGTAATTTCATCAGCACTGGTTAAAGACACACTCTGGACTGGTTTTGACATATGGTGTCTCATCGCCAAAGTCAGGATTGCTTACATCAATGCTGATGGGCCCTCTCATTACATTATGGGATCATAGTTTGATGCAACATTCTACAAAATATAACTCAAAATAATCATTAGCATTCTTGTGGAGGGGCGCCGTGGTGGCAGAATGTTAACTACCTCGCCTGGCATACAGGAGGTTGTGGTTTGCATCCTGACCCCCGACGCCTGTATATTTGGATTTTATTCTGGGTCCTCCGATTTTCCCTCCACATTTAGAATCATCATGTGTTTAGAGAATTTGGCTGTTATACATTTCCACGTGATTAGCATCTAGTTTGAGATATTGTGGCCAGGTCGCTTTTGAAAACTCGTTGTATATCTCAGTGGGCCTTACCTGATAAAATAAAAATAATTAATAATTTAAATAGTTTCTAACAAAATATGTATATTGAAACATTCCAGAGTTTGCTTGCACTCCCAGAAGGCCAAGGTGGCTGATGGTAAGAGTAGAGGTGTTTGAAGCAGTAGTAATGCCTGTGTTTCTAATTGGAGTCACAGCAACTCCAAGGGAACTGGATCAGTGTAACCCAGGGGAAGACCTAAAGCCAGATGCCGGGCTATTATAAGAGCCCACCTTTGAAGGTCAAGGGTGGCCTTCACAACAACAACCACATTTCCTAGCAGGAGGAGGAACACAATTATTTCACACGCACGGGTAGCGAAGCCTTAACTTTCCCCAATACGACCGCAAATGCATTAACCGTCGAGCGCCTCCTCTGCCACGGCTCTTCCTGGACGTTCCGAGATCATCGCTCATGACGTTGAGCAGTAGGCTGAGCGCGATAACAATGGCGAAGGAAGCGAACGTGAAATAATTCAAGGGTCCGAGGGTCTTGCGAGCGGGAGCCTGGGTGGCCGACGAGCATGAAAAACAGCTGCTCCAGGCAGCCGCCCAACGTGCGATAGTTGTGCAGCGGCGCATCGAGCGGCGTGTTCGCGAGCTGCCCCAGAGGACGACTAGTGCGACGAAGGCGAATCCGTGAGCGCGGTGCCACGAAGCGGCGTGGGCACCGTCGGGGAGGGCCGCGGCCGGCCCGCAGGCCCTCCTCAGGTGCTCGAGAACGCCAGGAAGGCCAGCGAGCTCGAGAGCTGTCGATCCCACGCGACCATCTCTTGGAAGTTGACGAATTTATCGACAGACAGATAAAAAAATGCACACAACAGCGATGAGTTGAATGAACTCGCCAAAATTGTGGAATGGTTTATCAGCCAGGGTTATGCTGGGGCATGATACTCTGGCTGATCTGTTGTCACGTGACCAGACGACACTGGAGGGGGGCCACCGGTGGACGGGAGCCGAGGGGCGGTCACGTGGTCCCGGAGAGCTCTTGGGAATGTTCGAGAAGGGGCCCGAAGAGCCTGGAAGGTGGGCGGGGCTAAGGGCGGAGCCAGCCCCAGCCCGGGAGCATATAACGAGAGCTCCATGAGGAGCTCGGGGTTCTTCAAGTTTTGGTGTTCGAAGATCCACGTCAGGGAGAAGCCTCTAGCCACGCGGTCCGGGACCCAGCTTGTGGTCTGGACCGGGATAGCGAACCGTGTCTAGTTCTGCCGTAGCGTGGCTGGATGGGCATTTGAGCCCCGAGCATAGATTTTGTTATGTTGGCGCTGTTGTGTTAATAAATAGTGTTGCTCCAAAGTTAACGTCTGCGACTCAGTTGGACTCGCTACACATTTACAGTTTGAGCATCGTGACGTTTCGCTGGCGATTATAACCAGCTACGGGGTGTTTGGTGGGTTTAACTACACATTTATATTTACGCGATCTAACAACGGCACATGCCACCAAATGTCGCGACGTCATGCGCGAAACAACACGTGGGACGATGCCGAACACGCAGCAAAAAGCGAGTGACGACTTAGCGATAGTCACCAGGCCCTACAGAGTTGGGCACTCGAGTGAGTCCAGCAATTTGAAGAGGCAGATGAACCCGTCGTGCTCTCACTGGGTGTCGCGTTCCTCCACCCTTCTGTGAAGTTATGGTTAAGGGTTAAGAGTTAAGAGTTATGGTTAGGGGTTAGGGATTGGGTTATGGTTAGGGGTTAGAGTTAAGAGTTATGGTTAGGGGTTAGGGATTGGGTTATGGTTAGGGGTTAGAGTTAAGGTTAGGGGTTAGAGTTAAGAGTTATGTTAGGGGATGCTGCTAATCCTGCATAATGCACGGGCATAATTAGTACTAATCACATACCTGCATTTCCCATATCCCCTCCCTTTGATGCTGCTAATCCTGCATAATGCACGGGCATAAGAAGTACTAATCACATACCTGCATTTCCCATATCCCCTCCCTTTGATGTTGCTAATCCTGTATAATGCACGGGCATAAGTGGTACTAATCACATACCTGCATTTCCCATAAATATGCTAAATTCCTCTTGATATGCAAATTATTTTGTCAAGGCGCCCTTTCCCCCCTTCCAACCCAACTTAAATATACACTCCAAGCCTGGGGTGTGTCATTCAGACTCTGTCTCCCCGACAGACCTGTTCTTCACCTGAGGACGGCTGCTTGCGTTGTGGCCGAAACGTCGTGAGAATTATTTTATTATGTTTTATTTTTATTATTTTATTATTTCAATTCTACGTGACTTTACCGAAAGAACCAAGAAGATGAATCCCTACAGTCACGAAAGCTTTAAATCTAAACTTATAGACACTTCTACACTCCATCATTGTATCCTTTTAAACCCTATCTCTGTCCCATAACTTCACCAGCACTCCTTCCAAACTTCATTCTGCTCTTAAATATAACACCATCTGCGAGCTGCTGATATTCGTCCAAGGTTCGTCGCTCTTCATCCTTTCACAGAAAATACCTGTGCAAACTATTAATTCTGCTTTTCTTATTTCTGGGTGGTATTGAGCTTCATCCTGGCCCAAATGTAAAAATCTCGTATTATCCTGTAGATTTTTCTGGCAGAAAAGGTGTTGGTGTTCTACATGTCAACATCAGAGGGCTTATGATTAAATTAAGTCAACTAAAACTAGAAGTGGCAAATCTTGACCCGGACATTGTTTGCCTAACAGAAACATTTCTCACTCCTGCCGTCAATGACTTGCAGATTACGATTAACAACTACAACCTTTTTCGGCTTGACCGAGGATCTAAAGGAGGTGGAATTGCCATCTATGTTCGTAATACTATTGCATGTTCACCAGCTCACTCCTTGTTTAAAAAATGTTGCCTTGAAGGTCTGGCTCTCAGAATAACTCTCCCTAAAAATAAAAGATCTTAGTAGTGTGCTGCTATAGACCGCCAAGTGGGAAAGATGTTGAAGCTGCATCTGCAATGAGAGAGCTTCTTGGGGGCCTCCCTAAAGGTGAAATAGTTTTAGTGGGTGATCTAAATTGGAATTGGCTAAACCCGCCAGCCGTGAAAAAAATTTTGCAGATGAATTTAACCTGTTTAAATCAATAAATGTCCCGACAAGACACAACCTAGAAAAACCGGGACAGTCATCTCTGCTTGACGTCCTATTGACAAATGCCCCTCAGAATTTCGCACTGACTGGTGTTCTGGGTAATAACCTTAGTGATCACTCCTTCATTTTTGGGGTGAGATCATCAGCCAGACCCAAAGCCCTCCCTAAATTGGTTGAGAAGCACTCCATGAGACACTTCAGCACTCAGGCATTTACTAATAATGTGCTTCACTCGGATATTGACAAGGTCTGTGATATCCCAAACCTGACTACGGCTTGGGAGACCTTCAGGTACACGTTTCTCCAAATTCTTAACAAACATGCTCCATTGGTTAGATTTAAAACTAAAGGCAACCGTCCACCATGGTTTGATTTTTTGATTACAAAGATCATGAAAACTAGGGACAAGGCTTGGGCATGTGCTCAGAAAATAATTTGGTCAATGACTGGCTAGAATACAGGATTTTAAGGAATAGAAACGTAAAAAAAATACGGCATGCAAAAAATGCCTACTTTTCTTCCACTCTCCTGGAATCACATGGACATGCCAGGATCTTCTGGAAAACAATCAAATGTATCGAAAAGGCATCCAAAACAGATAATCTGCCCGTTGAGCTTAACCGAAATGGGGAATATTTTTCAGATCCTAAAAAAATAGTTGACAATTTTAACCTTCATTTTTCTGAAGCTGGTACCCTATTTGTAATGTATTGGGAGTCACCGCTGCTCATGCAAATTCCTACACCCCTGTCCAAACATTAAACGAATTTAGTTTTCAGCCAATCCACGAAAGTAATGTTCTGAAACAACTGTCCTACCTCAAAGGGTCCTCCTCTACCGGAGCGGATAGTTTTTCCTTTTCATATTCTTAGGTGTTTTCGGTAAAGTCACGTAGGTAAAACATCAAAATTAATAAAATAATAAAATAAAGATCACGACGTTTCGGAGGCAACACAAGTCTCCGTCATCAGGTGGGACAGTCACAGCCAGATCAGCTGCATCAATGATCACTTGATGCAGCTTTTGTTTTTGTTTGTTGCGGTTGCACCCGATTCACAGGGCTACACCTAATAAATTAACTTGACTCGGCCTCAAACGAGTACCCGGTGCGGTGTGTAGTGAACATCGCCACTAGGGAGACAAAGGCGGCCGGGTGTGGGGCTGGCCACCCACCCCCTCGTGTGCCGTCCCACCCATAATAGGTGCTCGCTAACAGCACTTGCCCCTACAGTCTGTTAAGGCTATACGGGGGATCTTTGTCTTTGTGTTAGGTTCAAACTTAATTTGTGTTAGATGCTCGCCAACAGCACTTGCCCCAACATTCTGTCTAGGCTATACGGGCGATCTTTGTCTTTGTGTGTTGGGAGCAAGTTTGAGTGGCATGTAATCGTGGGAGTTGAACGGGCGCGTGCTGCTACTGACAGTCGTTGACAACGGTTGGATAGACGCTGATAGACAGACAGACACACACAGACAGACAAGACAGGCGAACAGACACAGACAAGAGGAACAGAGACGGAGAAAGATACACAGAGACAGAGAGACACAGGCAGAGACACACACAGAGGCGAACAGAGAGATGTTCAATCGAACACACTGAACTCGCTCCATTGAAAGAGATTCCTCGATCTTTGCCCATCCCTAGAAGTCGTTCTAGTTTCTATTTATTTCATTGTGTGTAGTGTGTACGTGCAAGCAATGTGGGATATCGATGTACACGGATATGAACAAGATCAGCAGACAAGACGTCTTTCATACTCTTTGGTTCTTTCGGTAAAGCCGTGGTAAAGTGACGTAGGTAGAAAAAAGAAAGTAAAAAAATAAATCACGTTTCGATCACAACACGAGCAGTCGTCCTCAGGCGAAAACATCCAGACATTGTCGTGGCAAAATTCACATGAGCTACAGCTGAGCATTGTTTTAATACGGTGGGCTCACGCGAAATTGATTCTGGAAGACGAAGGTACTTTGAAAACCCACTGGCGATACTTTTATATAAGCGCACAACTTCATCTATCTGTGATGAACCCTGCACTTTCCGTTGTTTTCATGCAGGGGGCGCTGCAAACCTACTCGCCCCCTGCATGAACGACGGAGACGCAGGGACAGACGTCCGATCGCGTTGGAATCCATCTGCAGACGGCGGTCTTCTGGCACGGCCAGCTCTATGTCGCCTTATCTCCACCCCACGATCACAACCAGGTGAAAGTCCGCATCGAACCGCATCCCCGGCAAGGCCATCTACTTAACGACTAAATGTCGTTTTCAATGAAGTCTTCCAGATGTAAAATGATAACAGGACCCTGTGGGGTGGGCTGGTAGGACCGAATTGAATGGCTATAATAAAATGAAAAGGCAAAAAATGGCCGCCAATAAGTGGATGCCCCGTGGCCCCGCCCTCCACCCGCGTAACCCCGCCCTGGCCACCCGTGGCCCCGCCCCATCTCGGTGTCCCCGCCCCCAGCTCGCTGCCCCGCCCCTTACCGCCGTAACCCCGCCCCAACCCCGCGTAGCCCCGCCCTCCACCTCGTGTCCATGCCCCCTGCCGCCGTTGCCCCGCCCAGCCCCGCGTAGCCCCACCACCTGCCGCTGTAGCCCCGCCCAATACACCCCCAGCGGGGGAGAGATTCCCAGGCCTGGCTCGGCTGGAGAGCCACTGACGAGGGGGAGGTAGGGAGTTGTTTTTAATGTAAAAGCTTTAAATTTAAATGTTTCTATTAAAAAAACATCAGGGAATGTAACATTGTTAAACATTAATTCCCTTTCACACACACGGGGGAACTATACGAAGGGAGAGCTTGAGGCCTAGGTCTAGGCTTTAGGCCTAGCTGTAGGCCTTAGGCCGCCGTGAGTTAATTGTTAATATAAATGTTTTAATTATTTATGTAAAAGCTTTAAATGTAAATGTTGCTATTTAAAAACATCAGGGAATGTAACATTGTTAAACATTAACTAACCTTTCACACACGCGGGGGTACGATACGAAGGGAGAGCTTGAGGCCTAGGTCTAGGCTTTAGGCCTAGCTGTAGGCCTTAGACCGCCGTGAGTTAATTGTTAATATAAATGTTTTAATTATTTATGTAAAAGCTTTAAATGTAAATGTTTATATTTAAAAACATCAGGGAATGTAACATTGTTAATTAACTCCCTTTCACACATGCGGGGGTACGATACGAAGGGAGAGTTTCAGGCCTAGGTCTCGGTTTTTGTAGGGTCATGCCAAGTGTTTGCAGTAGGGGGCAATGTTGCTACACGGACGGACAGACGAACGGACGGACGAACTAATCTATTGGTGTCTGGTCCACTTCGTTCCAACCAGTATAAGCTTTTAATGAATAAATAAAATTATCAAAAGGTAATAGAATTCAAAGTTGTTTCATTTTAAAACTTCAAAACTAAGCATCGGGAGTTTGCGTGGATGCGTCGTTCGTGCGCAATTTTTTTCGTGACTTTCCTGGCCCAAGGCCGTAAATGGTTGTGAGGGGGCTGTAGGCGGTCCGGTTTGCTTCAATCCATGGTTGTGAACATCCAGACGTTAATCAGCAAGAACCATTTCTAGTCCTAGTTAGACAAAATCTACAGCAACACAATACAAAATTATAATTCGTGTTGTAGAGAATGTACCTCCTCTACGTGTAACTTTAGAGTGGTATGTCTTGCAACTGATGAATGATCCGATTGTACTCCCTATTTCAAAGACAATGAGTTGCTCCAGAGGAAGCTACTTCCTGAAAAAACAAACATACCCTTTGACCTGTATCACAAGAACGAGTCTCATCTGAGTGATCTGTACAGGTTACTTCCAAAACACACACTTTGTCCTAACATGACGTATTCAATGTTTGATCCTTATAGACAAAATGTTGCATGTACACACACAATCAGACAAGTATTCATTCTAAATTATTGAGTAATTTTAACAAAATTGAATTACTGCACTGAAATATGCTGCATCAGGTGACATCGCATTAACAAGCTTTCAAAAAAAATACCACCATCTGCTTAACAGTGTATGTACAACATACTATTGTGCCATTCAATACGAGTAGGTCATTGCATGTTGGCGTCACGGTAAAAATTTAGCAAATTACAAACTCCACAACTGAGATGCCACATCAACCATCGCCCCCTACTGACAGGCTCTTGTCCACATGCAGGCCGGTGCAGGGCCACCACCTTGTGCCACACAGGGGCAGCTGCTACTTGGGGATGCTCTTCGAGTGTTTGAGACGAGAAACGATACAAAACTACGAATTGCCGAGGCGATTAAGCAGGCACCATTTTAATGCAATTATTAGAACGTAGTGAATGCTTGGGAGCTTATTGGGGTCCACAAAGACTGGCCGCTCTTACCCTGCAGGTTAAACCTAGCAATTGAGTGTTCAACTTCATTCTTGTCATTAAAGGCCTGTGGACAAAGGTGCATCTATTAGAGCGACATCGTCTCAGGCTTACACATCTACCGGGTCTCCATTTGACTTTGTATTGTCTCGGAGGAAGTCCACCCACACCTCCACTTCCACAAACTGCTGGGAGTTGCCTCGCTCTGCCTCACAGTCAGAATTCTCCTCCTGCTTCACGTTGCCTCCATCGATGTGAAGGTCCGATTTTGGAGTTGAATCTTCATCTTCACATTTTACCTTCACTTCTTCGCTCTTCACCATCACTTTTTCACATTTCACCTTCACATCATCATGTTTCACCTCGATACCTTTCAAAGTATACAAGCTGGAATTTTCTTCCGGTTCTTCTTTGATGAGGGATGGGCTCATTGCGGCACCTTGACTTTCACAAGCTGATTTTAAACTCCACTCCTTGTGGATCTTCTGATGCTTGTGAGTTCTCTGGTGTCTTTGAACATTTGATGAACGTGCAAACGCCTTCCCGCACACACTGCACCTGAAGGGTTTCTCTCCCGTGTGTGTTCTCTGGTGTACATGAAGAGTAGATGAATCTGAAAACGCCTTCCCACACACACTGCACTTGAAGGGTTTCTCTCCTGTGTGAGTTCTCTGGTGTATTACAAGAGTAGATGACTGTGAAAACGCCTTCCCACAAACACTGCACTTGAAGGGTTTCTCTCCCGTGTGTGTTCTCTGGTGTATTACAAGAGTAGATGAATCTGAAAACGCCTTACCACACACACTGCACTTGAAGGGTTTCTCTCCTGTGTGTGTTATCTGGTGTTTTTTAAGAGCAAATGGATGTGAAAATGCCTTCCCACACACAGTGCACTTGAAGGGTTTCTCTCCCGTGTGTGTTCTCTGGTGTTTTTTAAGATGAAATGGATGTAAAAATGCCTTCCCACACACAGTGCACTTGAAGGGTTTCTCTCCCGTGTGTGTTCTCTGGTGTACTACAAGAGTAGATGAACGTGTAAATGCCTTCCCACACACACTGCACTTGAAGGGTTTCTCTCCCGTGTGTGTTCTCTGGTGTACATGAAGAGAAGATGAATCTGAAAACGCCTTCCCGCACGGAGTGCACTTGAAGGGTTTCTCTCCTGTGTGTGTTCTCTTGTGTGTTACAAGAGTAGATGAACGTGCAAACGCCTTCCCACACACACTGCACTTGAAGGGTTTCTCTCCTGTGTGTGTTCTCTGGTGTTTTTTTAAAGCAGATGACCATGCAAATTCCTTCCCACAAACAGTGCACTTGAAGGGTTTCTCTCCTGTGTGAATTCTCTGGTGCCGTGCTAAATGTGCAGGACGATCCGTGCTGAATGCACACCGGTCACATTGTTGCCTTGTCGCACCAAGCTGCGCTGAGTGCCTTTGCTCCATCAGACAAATTATGCAGAGGCAGCGACAGCTGCAGACAGAAAAAAATATCCACACCATCTACACATCAGTATCAATGCATATATACAGTCACACGTGACTTCCACGTTTATACTTATTCATATATTCATGATATAGTGAAAAAGTGTCACAAATTCATCACACGGGCTGTTATGGCACAAAATGAGAGGACGAATGGTCATAAGCATGCCTGGAAGCCCTCGTATCTTCAAAATGAATGTTAACCCAAAACTCCGAGCACACAATTTTGGCTGTCTAGCAACAAAAGGAATATTTATGAAAGCTAAATTTAGCTGACATAGCAAAAGGTGTTGAAAATAATACTATTTGTGTTATGCAAAAATGCATAAATTAATGTTCAATCGCAACTTAGAGGTGTGAAGCCAGCCAGGCTCACGATGTCCTTGAATGCTGAACAGATCTGACTTCAGCTGCATATGTGTGCTGTGTTAACTTCTTGACTGTTTCCATTCTTACAAAGTTCCAGAGGAAAACAAAAACAAACTATTGTTGTGATAACCTCCGTGTTCAATAGAGTTAATAGACTTTACTGCAAACACAAACTTTACACTGTCACACACTGGCATGGTTAACAGGTGGTGGTGTGTCCAGACCCATGCCTGGCCACCTTCACCTGCTCAGTATTAATGCTTCCTCACTCCACCAAGTAATTCATCGAGGATCAACCAACACAGCCGAGGCTGCGTGTCTCTCTGTGGTGAGATGTTAACTACCTCTCCTGGCATACAGGAAGTCGTGGGTTCGATCCCGACCCTGACGCCTGCTGTATATTTGGAGTTTACGTGTCTCTCTCTCCCCGTGGCCGCGTGGATTTCCCTCCGGATCCCCCGGTTGTCCCCACTCCACATGCAGAGAGTGAACACCACCACGCGTATAGAATGAACACCACCACGTGTCTAGAGCGAACACCGCCACGTGTCTAGAGTGAACATCGCCACGCGTCTAGAGTGAACACCGCCACGCGTCTAGAGTGAACACCGCCACGCGTCTAGAGTGAACACCGCCACGCGTCTAGAGTGAACACCGCCACGCGTCTAGAGTGAACACCGCCACGCGTCTAGAGTGAACACCGCCACGCGTCTAGAGTGAACACCGCCACGCGTCTAGAGTGAACACCGCCACGCGTCTAGAGTGAACACCGCCACGCGTCTAGAGTGAACACCGCCACGCGTCTAGAGTGAACACCGCCACGCGTCTAGAGTGAACACCGCCACGCGTCTAGAGTGAACACCGCCACGCGTCTAGAGTGAACACCGCCACGCGTCTAGAGTGAACACCGCCACGTGTCTAGAGTGAACACCGCCACGCGTCTAGAGTGAACACCGCCACACATCTAGAGTGAACACCGCCACGCGTCTAGAGTGAACACCGCCACGTGTCTAGAGTGAACACCGCCACGCATCTAGAGTGAACACCGCCACGTGTCTAGAGTGAACACCGCCACGCTGTTGACGAGCCTCACCTTGTTGTTGTTGTTGTGGGCAGGTAGCTTGTGAAAACAAGAGCGGTATAGCAACTCAAGCGGGCGTGGCCTGGCAAAAATAAATATGGTGTTAATATTGAATATTTAAACAAAGTTACAAAGTGGCGATCCGGGTCAAGACAAATTCAACTTAAGCGAGAGAATTGAAGCGAACGCGACCAGGCGAGGGCAGGAGGCAAGGCCCGCGTTGTAAAGTTCCAACGTGGAGATCGCTTCCATGCTCGCTGCTACTCAATTGACATCCCTACGAGAGAGAAAGCGAGGCTCTACCTCAGTACACAACCACAACAACAACCACCACAACCACCACCACCACAACAACAACAACCACCACCACAACAACCACAATCACCACAACAACCGCGATGAGAATTTCTCACCTCGGATTTCAGTTCACGGGCGGAGCGGCAACTTCCTGGTCCCTCGCGACGTCACGCGGCAGCAGGTGACATGACGTCACTTGCGGGGTACGATGACACTCCCCTCCACAGCTCGCTACGGCTTTTACGAATAAATTATGTTAATGAGCCGCCAGTTACCGGGCGTGGCTTTGCCCAAATAAGGATTAGCACTGGGACAGGTATCGGCAGCGGCCGAGTGGATGTGATGTCACGATCAAGAGCGCTGTGGTCGGGGGGTGAGTGACATGACGTCACTAACGATGCACACCTCCCTCTGGCGTTTGACGCCGATGAGGTCACGCTGAGCGGTGACGTCAGAGGGCGGGGTCAGAGTTCAAGTTTGTTGACAGAAGGGGAGCGGCAGTGTCGTGGTGAGCGCTGCGCTCCGCACCGACCAGCCGAGTTCCATTCCCGCTCGTGGCCAACACCGCCAGTGACGACTTTCTGAGCCGGTCCTGAGCCTCCCCTACGTCGACTCAGCCTCAAACGAGTACCCGGTGCGGTGTCAACATCGCCACTGGGGAGACAAAGGCGGCCGGGCGTGGTGCTGGCCACCCACCCCCTCGTGTGCCGTCCCACCCTTCATAGGTGCTCGCTAACAGCACTTGCCCCTACAGTCTGTGCAGGCTATACGGGGGATCTTTGTCTTTGTGTGTTGGGAGCAAGTTTGAGTGGCGTGTAGCCGTGGGAGTTGAACGGGCGCCTGCTGCTACTGACAGTCGTTGACTGCGGTTGGACAGACGCTGATAGACACAGACAAGACAGGCGGACAGACACAGACAAGAAGAACACAGAGACAGAGAAAGATACGCAGAGACGACATCGACAGAGAGACACAGGCAGAGAGACAGGCAGAGAGACACACAGAGGCAAACAGAGAGACAGACGGACAGAGATGTTGAATCGAACTCACTGAACTCGAATCATTGAAAGTTTCCTCGATCTTTGCCCATCCCCGGAAGTTGTTCTAGTTTATATTTATTTCCCTGTGTGTGGTGTGTAGTGTAAGCAATGTGGGATATCAGTGTACACAGTTATGAACAAGATCAGCAGACAAGACGTCTTTCATTTATCAGTCTCTGCGCGAAACAAAGGAATGTTTTACACAAAATATAATAACTACTGCAGCATTCAGTGCAAGTCAACTGTGGACCGGTTTTGGTGTACAATTTATACGTAAATATATAAGCGCACGACTTCATTTGTCGGTGACGAACGCTGCACTTTCCATCGCTTTCATGCAGGGGGCGCTGCAAACCTACGCGCCCCCTGCATGAACGACGGAGGCGCAGGGATAGACGTTCGATCGCGTTGGAATCGATCTGCAGACGGCGGTCTTCTCCCAACCAGGTGAAAGTCCGCATCAAACAGAATCCCCAGCAAGGCCATCTACTTCACGACTAGAGAAAATTCACACGAAATGTAGTTTTCAATGAAGGCTTCCAGATGTAAAATATAAGCTTTTAATGAAGTACAATTATCTAATTCAAAAACAATATACAATTCAAAGTTGTTTCATTTTAAAACTTCAAAACGGAGCATCGGGAGTTTTCGTGGATGCGTCGTTCATGTGCAATTTTCTTCGTGACTTTCCTGGCCCAAGGCCGTAAATGGTTGTGAGGGGCACCGCAGGCAGTCAGGCTTGCTTCAACCCCATGGTTGTCAACATCCAGACGTTAATCGGCAAGGACCATTTCTTGTCCTAGTTCGCCAACATATAAGACGTCATGTAAAATTCTAATGAGTTGTTGTGGAGAATGCATCTACTAGATGTGCTCTGCCTTGTAACCAAATACAAATCTGTACCAAAAATGCATTTCAAATGTGCTCTTAAAATTACATCCTTGCTATGAAGCAGATCAGCAGACACGACATCTTTCATTTATCGATCTCTCCACGAAACAATGGAATGTTTTACACAAACTATAACTAGCACAGCCTTCTGGGAGTGGATCAATGATTCAGTGCAAGCCACCTGTGGACCCTTATTGGTGCACAGCATCTCAAGAGCAGCCGGGCTTGCTTCAATCGATAGCTTCAAACATCCAGACGTTATTCTTAGGTTTTTTCGGTAAAGTCACGTAGGTAAAAACATTAAAAAGTAAAATAAAATAAAAATCACGTTTCGGAGGCAACACAAGCTTCCGTCTTCAGGTGGTACCGTCACAGCCACGACAGCTGTATCAAGTAAATGAGAGATTGCAGGAGCTACCACTCCGTTTATATAATGGTTGGAGAAGGTGGTGGGGCAAGGGCCGCATACTTATTATTAATATGGTAAGGTGAGGCTTGAGATTAAGAATAGACTGCATAACAATTGTATTTTCCGAGACCAAAGTTCTCTGCAAACCTCCTGGCTACCATCAAAGGTTTGTACACGAAGCCATACAAATATACAAACACAGACATAATTTCAACCGTGATGACGGTTACAAACTGAGTAATCATTGGAAAGATGTGATTAACCATGCAAAAAAGATTTAACTACACTTATTTGCCAATCTTATTTGACTGACAACCATTACTGTTTTACCATGTTTAGTGGTGGTCTCCCTGTTACAGGTTGAGTCACAAATCGCACCTCTCCATAACAAAGGCTCAGCCTTTGTTATGCTGTCTATTCTTAGTCTCAAGCCTCACCTTACCATATTAATAATACGTATGCGGCCCTTGCCCCACCACCTTCTCCAACCATTATATAAACGGAGTGGTAGCTCCTGCAATCTCTCATTTACTTGATACAGCTGTCGTGACTGTGACGGTACCACCTGAAGACGGAAGCTTGTGTTGCCTCTGAAACGTCGTGATTTTATTTTATTTTACTTATTAATGTTTTTACCTACGTGACTTTACCGAAAAAAACCTAAGAATATGAATCATTGCAGTCACGAAAGCTTCAAATCTAGAATCCAGACGTTAATCAGCAAGGATCATTTCTCATCCTAATTCGACAAAATCTACGTCAACACATAATACAAAATTATAATTCAAGTTGTAGAGAATGTATCTCCACTACGTGTAACTTTTGAGTGGTATGCCTTTTAACTGATGAATGATCCGAGTGTGCTCCCTATTTCAAAGACAATTAGTTGCTCCAAAGGCAGACGCTTCCTGAAAACACAAAAGTACCCTTTGACCTGTATCACAAGAACTATGAGTCTTACCTGAGTTATCTGTACAGGTTACTTGCAAAACACACACTGTGTCCTAACATGACTCATTCAATGTTTGACCCTTGTAGACAAAAGGTTACATGTACGCACACCATCAGACAAGTATTCATTCTAAATTCGTGACAGGCATATTAACAAAATTGAATTATTGCACTGAAATATTAGGTTACATCCTATTAACAAAAAGCTAACGAAAAAAAATACGCACCGTCTGCTTATAAGTGTATGTACAACATACTAATGCACCATTCAAAACGAGTCGGCCATTGCATGCTGGCATCTGGGTAAAAATGTAGCAAGTTCTAAACATTACCTACAAACTCCACAACTGAGATACCACATCAACCATCGCCCCCTACTGACAGGCTCTTGTCCACATGCAGACCGGTAAAGGGATACCACCTTGTGCCACACAGGGGCAGCTGCTACTTGGGGATGCTCTTGGAGTGTTTAAGACGAGATACGATGAAAACTCCGAATTGCTGAGGCAATTAAGCAAGCACAATATAAATGCAATTGATAACAGTGAATGCTTGGGAGCATATTGGCATTCGCTCCTGGTTAGAGATCTACCCAACACACAGGTCCATAAAGACTGGCCGCTCTTACCCTGCAGGTTGAACCTAGGAACTGAGTGTTCAACTTCACATTCTTGTCATTAAAGGCCTGTGACAAGGGTGCATCTATTGGAGCTGCATCGTCTAAGGCAGTGGTTCTTAACCTTGTTGGAGGTACTAAACCCCACCAGTTTCATATGCACATTCACCGAACCCTTCTTAATTGGAAAAATAAAATATTTTTTTAAATTCAAAACATAGGTACATGTTTTACTGGTGCACAATCATATGAGTCAGGTGTGTCTTAACCTCCGCCAAACCCCTGAGACTGACTCACCGAACCCCTGGGGTTCGATCGAACCCAGGTTAAGAACCACTGGTCTAAGGCTTACGCATCTCCCGGGTTTCCATTTGACTTTGTATTGTCTCGGAGGAAGTCCACCCACACCTCCACTTCCACAAACTGCTGTGAGTTGTCTCGCTCTGCCTCACAGTCAGAATTCTCCTCCTGCTTCACGTTGTCTCCATCGATGCGAAGGTCCGATTTTGGAGTTGAATCTTCATCTTCACATTTTACCTTCACTTCTTGGCTCTTCACCATCACGTCTTCACATTTCACCTCGTTACCTTTAAAAGTGTCCAAGCTGGGATTTTCTTCCCGTTCTTGTTTGATGAGGGATGGGCTCATTGCAGCACTTTGACTTTCACAAGCTGATTTCACACTCCACTCCTGGTGGATCTTCTGATGCTTGTGTGTTCTCTGGTGTCTTTGAAGATGTGGTGACCATGCAAACGCCTTCCCACACACACTGCACTTGAAGGGTTTTTCTCCCGTGTGTGTTCTCTGGTGTCCTACAAGAGTAGATGAATCTGAAAACGCATTCCCACACACACTGCACTTGAAGGGTTTCTCTCCCGTGTGTGTTCTCTGGTGTCTGACAAGAGAAGATTGTGCAAACGCCTTCCCACACACACTGCACTTGAAGGGTTTTTCTCCCGTGTGTGTTCTCTGGTGTTTTACAAGATGAGCTGAACGTGCAAACGCCTTCCCACACACACTGCACTTGAAGGGTTTCTCTCCCGTGTGTGTTCTCTTGTGTTTTACAAGAGTAGATGAATCTGAAAATGCCTTCCCACACACACTGCACTTGAAGGGTTTCTCTCCCGTGTGTGTTCTCTTGTGTGTTACAAGAGCAGATGAATCTGAAAACGCCTTCCCACACACACTGCACTTGAAGGGTTTCTCTCCCGTGTGTGTTCTCTGGTGTGCTACAAGAGTAGATGGCTGTGCAAACGCCTTCCCACACACACTGCACTTGAAGGGTTTCTCTCCCATGTGTGTTCTCTGGTGTGCTACAAGATTAGATGACTGTGCAAACGCCTTCCCACACACACTGCACTTGAAGGGTTTCTCTCCTGTGTGTGTTCTCTGGTGTGCTACAAGATGAGCTGAACATGCAAATACCCTCCCACACACACTGCACATGAAGGGTTTCTCTCCCGTGTGTGTTCTCTTGTGTGTTACAAGAGCAGATGAAAATGCAAACGCCCTCCCACACACACTGCACTTGAAGGGTTTCTCTCCCGTGTGTGTTCTCTTGTGTGTTACAAGAGCAGATGACTGTGCAAACGCCTTCCCACACACACTGCACTTGAAGGGTTTCTCTCCCGTGTGTATTCTCTTGTGTGTTACAAGAGTAGCTAAACGTGCAAACGCCCTCCCACACACACTGCACTTGAAGGGTTTCTCTCCTGTGTGAGTTCTCTGGTGCCGTGTCAAATGTGCAGGACAATCCGTACTGTATGCACACCGGTCGCATTGTTGCCTTTTTGCACCGAGCTGCACCGACTGCCTTTGCTCCATGAGACCACTTCTGCAGAGGCAGCGACAGCTGCAGACAGAAACAAAGAATATCCACACCATCTACACATCAGTATCGAGGCACAGAGGAATGCATATATACACAGTCACACGTGACTTACACGTCTATAGTTATTCATATATTTATGATATAATAAAAAAAAGTGTCCCAAATTCATCACACGGGCTGTTATGGCACACAATGAGAGGCCAAATGGTCATAAACATGCCTGGAAGCCCTCGTATCCTCAAAATGAACGTTAACCCAAAACTCAGAGCACACAATTTCAGCTGTCTGGCTTCTAAATAAATGTTTATGAAAGCTAAATTCAGCTGACATAGCAAAGGGTGTTGAAAATAATACTATTTGTGTTATGCACAAATGCATAAATTAATGTTCAAACACAACTTAGAGGTGTGAAGCCAGGCACAGATGTCCTTGATTGCTGGGATGAGCAGTTCCGACTTCAGCTGCTGCACGTGTGTGCAGTGATCACTTCCTGACTCCATTCTTACAAAGAGTTCCAGAGGAAAACTAAAATAAACTACTGTTTTGATATAACCTCTGTGCTCAAGAGTTAATAGACTTTACTGCAAAATACAAACTTGACAATGTCACACACTCAGAGGTGGAGCCAGGATTTTCAGGTAGGGGGGGGAAACCCCTCCAGCAATGAAAAATTATAGGAGTTGTTAGTAAGTAAGGAGTTGTTAGTAAGAAAGGACTTGTCCCTTGCTTTTCATTCGACGCGTGTGATCGTCATCGCGCTCGCTGAACGTGTTGATGCCTTCAGGAAAGAAAAATAGACTTTTGTATTTGGGGGGGGGGGGGGGGGGGAAATGACCATGACGTATGTGGCATCAACCCGCATCACACCTGAGCTAAGCGCTCTGCAATGCTTACCCCCCTACCACATGGCTCTTCGCGCACCGTACTTCTACAGCTGTTCACAACGTGCCAGGAGATTTTAGGTGGCGCTTCGCTCCTGGCCGATTAAGTCATTGGCTTCTTGGAGTTTCAATACAAATCCGTGTGCAGAACGAGTACAACTGCCATCTTAAATATAAAGCAAAACTTACATGTTTATTTGTGTGAAGCAGCAAAAAGTCTCCAACGCTGAGCTCTGGCGAAATGAAATATTCACAGCTTATGCTGTCTGGAATTTCTAAGCGAACGCCACGTCATTCCCTTCCCGAGTGGCAAAACTCGACCTGACGTAGCAGTGGGTTCAGGTTGAATTTCCTTGAGTGAAAACATCCGATTTAGGTAAATTGAAGTGTTTCGGCTTTCTTCTTGCAAGCATCAATTTTTTCAGGGTTTTTCAGTGAATTATGAGGGAATATTGAATTAATCCAAGACAAGAATCCAAGTCCCGGGCAAAGCCGGGTAGTGAAGCTAGTTACTAATAAACCCCAATGATCCTATCGAAATTACGGATTTCTATCGGATCGTTGGGGGGGCACGTGCCACCCCACCCCCACTGGCTCCACCACTGTCACACACTGGCATGGTTCACAGGTGGTGGTGTGTCCAGACCCACGCCTGGCCACCTTCACCTGCTCAGTATTAATGCTTCCTCACTCCACCAAGTAATTAATTGAGGATCAACCAACACAGCCGAGGCTGCCTGTCTCTCTGTGGTGAGATGTTAACTACCTGTCCTGGCATACAGGAAGTCGTGGGTTCGATCCCGACCCTGACACCTGCTGTATATTTGTAGTTTACGTGTGTCTCTCTCTCTCTCCCCGTGGTCGCGTGGATTTCCTTCCCGATCCCCGGGTTTCCCCTCCACATGTAGAGAGTGAACACCTCCACGCGTCTAGAGTGAACACCGCCACGCGTCTAGAGTGAACACCGCCACGCATCGAGAGTGAGCACCGCCACGCGTCTAGAGTGAACACCGCCACGTGTCTAGAGTGAACACCACCACACGTCTAGAGTGAACACCGCCATGTGTCTAGAGTGAACACCACTACGTGTCTAGAGCGAACACCGCCACATGTCTAGAGTGAACACCACCACGTATCTAGAGCGAACACCGCCACGTGTCTAGAGCGAACACCACCACGTGTCTAGAGCGAACACCACCACGTGTCTAGAGTGAACACCGCCACGCGTCTAGAGTGAACACCGCCACGTGTCTAGAGCGAACGCCACCACGTGTCTAGAGTGAACACCACCACGCTGTTGACGAGCCTCACCTTGTTGTTATTGTTGTTGTGGGCAGGTCGCTTCTGAAAACAAGAGCGTTACAGCAGCTCAAGCGGGCGTGGCCTGGTAAAAAATGAAAAAAAACTGTGAATATTTAAAACAAAACAAAGTTACAAAGTAGCGAGCCAGGTGAAGGGAATTAAAACTTAAGCAAGATACTATTTGGTTCTTTTGGTAAAGTCACGTAGAATAAATAAATACATTATATAATAGCATACGACGTTTCAACTGCAACACAAGCAATCATCATCAGGTACAAATGAAAGAGAAAAAAAACCTATTAAACTTAGAGTCAGCTAACATAACAGTCAACACCCTACCTGGTTAAAAACGTTCTTCCAAAGATTGCTCAATTTGAGAGAGAGACACGGAGACACATAGACAGACACATAAGCAGAGAGAGATGACACAAAGACACACAGAGAGAGACACACACATAGACACACAGAGAGAGATGACACAGAGACACAGAGAGAGACACACACAGACATGACAGACACACAGAGAGATACAGAGACACACACATAGGCACACAGAGAAACAACGCCTCTGTGTTGAGGCCTTAAATAGAGAGAGGGGGGGGGGGGGTAGAGAGAGGGGGGGTAGAAAAACTAGCACGTCAATGCAAGGCCGTAGCCATGGAGTCAACATTGGGGGGGACCAAATCTTCCCTGGGTCTGGGGTCCCCCCCCCCAGAAAAATATCTAAATTTGAAAACGATTTTCCTGCCATTTCCTCCCTAAAATATTTTTAAAAGTTCACTAGCACATGGGATGGACTTTGTTTTATTTGATACAATAATGTCTAATAGTGTATCGTAATACATTGCTCTGTTTTTTCTTTTTTACCGTTCTTGTTTCATAGTATGTAATGGCAGAGATTAGGGATTCATAAAGTACGACGCAATCCTATAAACAGGAATCTATGCATCTATATATATAAAATCGCAAATCTGTCTGTCTGTCTGTGTGTCGCCGGACCATACGCAGTTTCATTGGACGGCGGTTGCCCCTGGCAACGGGTAGCGACGCATTCGCTGCGGGGTGGACGCCATTTTTAATTCCCGTTAAAAATATGTGCACGCATTAACACGCGACTCTGAGGTAAATTCATCAAAGTTTCACGTCCTCTTCACTCCCCCCCCACCCCAATGTGTGCAATTACTATTATAGGGTCGGTAGATAATAAAATTATAGCGATTAGACAGTATTATTGTAGCGCGGGGGGGGGGGGGGGTTAACGGCCCCAGTACCCAGCCTCAGCCGGGTGGGCAATTTAGGCGAGGCCGGAGGCTCTGCACGGAACTAGGCCTCGACACCCCACCACACTATAGGCCGAGGAGATCCTGGCTGGGGGGGGGGGGCAGGAATAGCAGCCCATCTGTGTATATATGTAAGGTTTTTAAGAAATATATTTTTCACCCGGGCAAAGCCGGATACTTCCGCTAGTTGTTATATGAAGACAAGTCCAGATTTTGTGGCCAAGGTTTAGCAAATTGTTGTTTTTATTAACAGAGAATCGCAATTATTATTTACAAATATTTTTACAGCAATATATTGGAGGGGCATATTTGATTATTATAATTATTATAACATTATACTTATAACGTTATAATTAATATATATTATTATAATTATATATTAACAGGACCCTGCGGGGTGGGCTGGTAGGAATAATACTTAGTACCGGTACAGGGATATCGACCGGGTATAGAGGAGTTAAAGAAAAATTACTGTATTCTAGTGTAACGTTAATTATTAAAAGTGTTTGTTTTTTACAAGAAACGTTGTGAGATTTAAAGACTCGTAGTCTTTCATTTCCAAACGATCACATCTGAGATTAATTGACCTTAGATGGGGAAACTCGAATGCATTTACTAGTATAAAGGTGAAATAAAATAGAGGGAATAAACGGCACCTTGGTGCATTTTATGTCGTCTACATAGAGTTGAATAAACGGGCGTTTGCATATTCATATAACAGTACTACATTGAGCGGTGTTTGTTTGGCACTTCGAGTTTTTATTCGCGCGCACGACATGGATACCGAAAACAACCACGACTTTGAAGATCCCAATGGTTGTCTGGACGCCCACGTTGAAAGATGCTTGCTGAAACAGAGACCGCATTTGCTGCTGGAACCCTTTACAAACTCGCAGTGAAAAGCGTCGTTTCCATGGACCCAGAACCAACCGCAGTTGGTGCTGCTATAACGGTAGCATCGCCACCAAACATGCAGCCAGCAGCTAAATAATCAAAGATTGCAGCACATTTGGCGTGACAATGAAAAACTTTCAACACCCAGCTTGTCTGGTCAAACTATTTTATACCAGTATAAACTACTGATTATAGCGCGCGCCTGTCGTTAAAATGTAACTCTTACACGCGGCTACTCACGTTAATGTTAACGAAACGCGCGCACTTTATTTAATTTCAAGGTTTTAATCAAAAGCTATCTCAGGGAATAAGGGAATGTTACACGTGTCATGCCAAGTGTTTGCAGTAGGGGGCGATGTTGCTGCCAGGATAGCGTCACTGAGTCTAAAGGTTTTTGTAGGGTCATGCCAAGTATTTGCAGTAGGGGGCGATGTTGATACACGGAGGGACGGACGGACGGACGGACACAATAATCTATTGGTGGTCTGGTCCACTTCGTTCCTACCAGTATAATTATCATAACATATTATAATTATCATAACATTATAATTATTATAACATTATAATTAATATGTATTATGATTATTATAACATATTATAATTCTTATAACATATTATAATTACGGCCTTGTGTCAATGAGAGATTTGGAGGTTTGGTGACTGCAGAGAGAGAGAGAGCCACTTAATCAAACAAACTTGAAATGTAATGCAATGCAACACAGAGTCGGTCAACACACAACTAACGCATCGCCTGGCTGATTACGTTCTTCCACAGGTTGCTCAACTAAGCGAGAGAATTGAAGCAAACGCGACCAGGCGAGGGCAGGAGGCAAGGCCCCGCGTTGTAAAGTTCCAACGTGGACATCGCTTCCATGCTCGCTGCTACTCAATTGACATCCCTACGACAGAGAGAGCGAGGCTCTACCTCGGTACACAACAACAACCACCACAACCACCACAACCGCGATGAGAATCTCACCTCGGATAACAGTGCACGGGCCGAGCGGCAACTTCCTGGTCCCTCGTGACGTCACGCGGCAGCAAGTGACATGACGTCACTTGCGGTGTACGATGACATGCCCCTCCCCACAATGAGCGGCTCGAAACTCGCGACTTCACGAATAAATTATGTTAATAAGCCGCCAGTCACCGGGCTTGGCTTTGCCCAAATAAGGATTGGCACTGGGACATATCGGCAGCGGCCGAGCGGAGGTGACGTCACGCTCAAGAGCACGGTGGTCGGGGTAGGTGACATGACGTCACTAGCGAGGCACACCTCCCCCAGGCGTTTGACGCCGATGAGATCACGGCGCTGTGACGTCAGAGAGCGGCATCAGAGTTCAAGTTTGACAGAAGGGGAGCGGCAGTGACGTGGTGAGCGCTGCGCTCCGCACCGACCAGCCGAGTTCCATTCCCGCTAGTGGCCAACACCGCCAGTGACGACTTTCTGAGCCGGTCCTGAGCCTCCCCTACGTCGACTCAGCCTCAAACGAGTCCCCGGTGCGGTGTCAACATCGCTAGCACTGGGGAGACAAAGGCGGCCGGGCGTGGTGCTGGCCACCAACCCCCTCTGTGTGTGCCGTGACGACCTCCAATGGGTGCTACTCGCTGTGAGCAGCACTTTGTAGATGTCGTGGCTTGGCTCTCCAGCACACCGCTGGCGACATTTCACGATGACATTTTCACGTCCATGAAAAGAAAATCGCCATACGAACCTAGGCCGTTTTTTGGCAAAATCGATCCAATTTTTTTTAGCTTTTTTTGCAACGAAAAGTGCATTCCTTGGTTGTGTTTAGCCTGAGTAGCCCATATATTACGTTAAAAAGTGGGGAATTTCATGCATGAAATTTTCGAATATAAAAAAGTTAATCGGCATACTGTACCGTTTTTAGGCTCAATAAGCCAAACTTTTGACAGCTTTATTTTTGGACGAAAGTTAATTCCTCTATTGTATTCATCCTTAGTATGCCATGTATTTGATTAAAATGCCGTTTTTGGCATACTAACCTATGCCGTTTTTGGTCAATAATGGCCAAATTTTTACAGCTTCATTTTTCAACAAAAGTGCAATCCTCGGGTGTGCTTAGCCTTAGTATTCTATATATTACGTAAAAAAGTGGTAAATTTCACCATGAAATTTTAAAGTAAAAAAATTAAATCGGCCAAAATTGGCCACACTTTCACAGCCTTATTTGTCGACAAAGGTTCATTGCTCCATTGTATTTAGCCTTAGTATGCTATGTATTAGATTATAATTGGAAAATTTCACGATGAAATGTTCACGTCCCAAACAGAAAATCGACATACTAAACCTCTGCCGTTTTTAGCTAAAATTGAACGAATTTTTACAGCTGTATTTTTAAATAAAAAGTGCATTCCTCGGTTGTGTTGAGCATGATTAGCCTATATATTACATTAAAAGTGGGAAATTTGACCATGAATTTGAAGTAAAAAGATCAAATCGGCATACTTTACCAATGCCGTTCTTGGCCAAAATTTGCTACATTTCATAGCTAGATTTTCCAAGAAAAAGTGAATTCCTCCATTTTGTTAAGCATTAGTATGCTCTATATTACTTTAAAAGTGGGAAATTTCACGATTAAATTTTCACGCCCCAAAAATAAAATCGGGGATACTTATGCCGGTTTTAACCAAAATAAGCCAAATTTTCATAGCTTTCTTTTTCAACAAAAAGTTAATTCATCAATTGTATTTACCCTTAGTATGCTATGTATTAGATTAAAAGTGAAACATTTTATGATGAAATGTGCACGTCCCAATATAGAAAATCGGCATACTAACCTATGCCGTTGTTGGCCAATAATGGCCAAATTTTTACACCTTCATTTTTCAACAAAAGTGCAATCCTCGGGTGTGCTTAGGCTTAGTATCCTATATATTACGATAAAAGGTGGGAAATTTCACGCCGGGTACTTCCCGCGAGTACTCTTATATAAGCGCACCTCATCTATCTGTGATGAACGCTGCACTTTCCTTAGTTTTCATGCAGGGGGCGCTGCAAACCTACGCGCCCCCTGCATGAACGACGGAGGAGCAGGGACAGACGTTCAATCGCGTTGGAATCGATCTGCAGACGGCGGTCTTCTGGCACGGCCAGCTCTATGTCGCCTTATCTCCACCCCGCGATCCCAACCAGGTGAAAGTCCGCATCAAACCGAACCCCGGTAAGGCCATCTAGTTAACGACAAAGATAATTCACGCGAAATGTTGTTTTCAATTAAGTCTTCCAGATGTAAAATGATATAATACAATTATCTAATTAAAAACATAATACAATTCAAAGTTGTTTCATTTTAAAACTTCAAAACGGAGCATCGGGAGTTTGCGTGAATGCGTCGTTCGTGTGCAATTTTCTTCGTGACTTTCCTGGCCGAAAGCCATAAATGGTTGTGAGGGGCACCGCAGGCAGTCAGGCTTGCTTCAACTCCATGGTTGTCAACATCCAGACGTTTATCGGCAAGGACCATTTCTTGTCCTAGTTCGCCAACATATAAGACGTCATGCAAAATTCTAATGAGTGTTGTTGTGGAGAATGTATCTACTAGATGTGCTCTGCCTTGTAACCAAATACAAATCTCTACCAAAAATGCATTTCAAATAGGCTCTTAGAATTACCTCCTTGCTATGAAGCAGATCAGCAGACACGACATCTTTCATTTATCGATCTCTCCACGAAACAAATGAATGTTTTACACAAACTATAACTAGCACGGACTTCTGGGAGTGCGTCAATGATTCAGTGCAAGCCACCTGTGGACCCTTATTGGTGCACAGCGTCTCAACAGCAGCCGGGCTTGTTTCAACCGATAGTTACGGACATCCAGACGTTAATCAGCAAGGAGCATTTCTAGACCGAGTTAGACAAAATCTACGTCAACACGTAATGCAAAATTATAATTCGTGTTATAAAGAATGTACCTCCTCTAGGTGTAACTTTTAAGTGGTTTGCCTTGTAACTGATGAATGATCCGAGTGTGCTCCCTATTTCAAAGACAATGAGTTGCTCCAGAGGGAGATGCTTCGTGAAACCACAAAAGTACCCTTTGACCTGTATCACAAGAACAATGAGTCTCACCTGAGTGATCTGTACAGGTTACTCTAAAAACACACACTTTGTCCTAACATCACTTAATCAATGTTTGACCCTTGTAGACAAAATGTTACATGTACGCACACAATCGGACAAGTATTCATTCTAAATTATTGACAATCATTTTTACGAAGTTAAATTACTGCATTGAAATATGCTGCATCAGGTTACATCGTATTAACAAGATAAACAAAAAACACTGTCTGCTTAATAGTGTATGTACAACATACTATTGTGTCATTCAAAACGAGTCGGCCATTGCATGCTGGCGTCTGGGTCAAAATTGAGCAAATTCTAAACATTACCTACAAACTCCACAACTGAGATGCCACATCAACCATCACCCCCTACTCACAGGCTCTTGTCCACATGCAGGCCGGTGCAGGGCCACTACCTTGTACCACACAGGGGCAGCTGCTACTTGGGGATGCTCGTGGAGTGTTTGAGACGAGATACGATACAAAACTCCGAGTTGCCGAGGCAATTAAGCAAGCACCATATAAATGCAATTATGATAACATAGTGAATGCTTGGGAGCTTATTGGCTCTAGCTCCTGGTTAGAGGTCTACCCAACACACAGGTCCACAAAGACTGGCCGCTCTTACCCTGCAAGGTTGAACCTAGGAACCGAGTGTTTAACTTCATATTATTGTCATTAAAGGCCTGTGACAAAGGTGCATCTATTGGAGCGACATCGTCTCAGGCTTACACATCTACCGGGTCTCCATTTGACTTTGTATTGTCTCGGAGGAAGTCCACCACACCTCCACTTCCACAAACTGCTGGGAGTTGCCTCGCTCTGCCTCACAGTCAGAATTCTCCTCCTGCTTCACGTTGCCTCCATCGATGCGAAGGTCCCATTTCGGAGTTGAATCTTCATCCTCACATTTTACCTTCACTTCTTCGCTCTTCACCATCACTTCTTCACGTTTCACCTTCACCTCTTCATATTTCACCTCGATACCTTTAAAAGTGTCCAAGCTGGGATTTTCTTCCGGTTCTTGTTTGATGAGGGATGGGCTCATTGCAGCACTTTGACTTTCACAAGCTGATTTCACACTCCGCTCCTGGTGGATATTCTGATGCTTGTGTGTTCTCTGGTGTCTTTAAAGATGTGCTGACTGAGCAAACGCCTTCCCGCACAGAATGCACTTGAAGGGTTTCTCTCCCGTGTGTGTTCTCTGGTGTGCTATAAGAGAAGATGCATTTATAAACGACTTCCCACACACACTGCACTTGAAGGGTTTCTCTCCCGTGTGTGTTCTCTGGTGTGTTATAAGAGACGTGGAATGTGCAAACGCTTCCCACAGACACTGCACTTGAAGGGTTTCTCTCCCCTGTGTGTTCTCTGGTGTATTACAAGAGTAGATGACTCTGCAAACGTCTTCCCACACACACTGCACTTGAAGGGTTTTTCTCCCGTGTGTGTTCTCTGGTGTTCTACAAGAGTAGATGAACGTGCAAACGCCTTCCCACACACACTGCACTTGAAGGGTTTCTCTCCCGTGTGTGTTGTCTGGTGTGCTACAAGAGCAGATGACTGTGCAAACGCCTTCCCACACACACTGCACTTGAAGGGTTTCTCTCCCGTGTGTGTTCTCTGGTGTGTTACAAGAGCAGATGACTGTGGAAACGCCTTCCCACACACACTGCACTTGAAGGGTTTCTCTCCTGTGTGTGTTCTCTGGTGTACATGAAGAGTTGATGAATCTGAAAATGCCTTTTCACACACAGTGCACTTGAAGGGTTTCTCTCCTGTGTGTGTTCTCTGGTGTATCACAAGAGTAGATGAATGTGAAAATGCCTTCCCACACACACTGCACTTGAAGGGTTTCTCTCCTGTGTGTGTTCTCTGGTGTATTACAAGAGTAGATGAATGTGAAAATGCCTTCCCACACACACTGCACTTGAAGGGTTTCTCTCCTGTGCGAGTTCTCTGGTGTTTTGTAAAATGTTCAGGACGATCCGTGCTGTATGCACACCGGTCGCATTGTTGCCTTTTTGCACCGAGCCGCGCCGAGTGCCTTTGCTCCATCAGACCACTTCTGCAGAGGCAGCGACAGCTGCAGACAGAAACAAAGAATATCCACACCATCTACACATCAGTATCGAGGCACAGAGGAATGCATATATACACAGTCACACGTGACTTACACGTCTATACTTATTCATATATTTATGATATAGTAAAAAAAAGTGTCCCAAATTCATCACACGGGCTGTTATGGCACACAATGAGAGGCCAAATGGTTATAAACGTGCCTGGAAGCCCTTGTATCTTCAAAATGAACGTTAACCCAAAACTCAGAGCACACAATTTCAGCGGTCTGGCTTCTAAATAAATGTTTATGAAAGCTAAATTCAGCTGACATAGCAAAGGGTGTTGAAAATAATACTATTTGTGTTATGCACAAATGCATCAATTAATGTTCAATCACAACTTAGAGGTGTGATGCCAGGCACAGATGTCCTTGATTGCTGGGATGAGCAGTTCCGACTTCAGCTGCTGCACGTGTGTGCTGTGATCACTTCCTGACTCCATTCTTACAAAGCGTTCCAGAGGAAAACTAAAATAAACTACTGTTTTGATATAACCTCTGTGCTCAATAGAGTTAATAGCCTTTACTGCAAATACAAACTTGACACTGTCACACACTCAGAGGTGGAGCCAGGATTTTCAGGTAGGGGGGGGGGGAAACCCCTCCAGCAATGAAAAATTACAGGAGTTGTTAGTAAGTAAGGAGTTGTTAGTGAGAAAGGAGTTGTTAGTAAGAAAGGACTTGTCCCTTGCTTTTCATTCGACGCGTGTGATCGTCATAGCGCTCGCTGAACGTGTTGATGCCTTCAGGAAAGAAAAATAGACTTTTGTATTTTGGGGGGGGTGGGGGGGAAATGACCATGACGTATGTGGCATCAATCCGCATCACACCTGAGCTAAGGGCTCTGCAATGCTTACCCCCCTACCACATGGCTCTTCGCGCGCCGTACTTCTACAGCTGTTCACAGCGTGCCGGGAGATTTTAGGTGGCGCTTCGCTCCTGGCCGATTAAGTCATTGGCTTCTCGGAGTTTCAATACAAATCCGTGTGAAGAACGGGTACAACTGCCATCTTAAATATAAAGCAAAACTTACATGTTTATTTGTGTGAAGCAGCAAAAACTCTCCAACGATGAGCTCTGGCGTCATGAAATTTTCACAGCTTATGCTGTCTGGAATTTCTAAGCGAACGCCACGTCATTCCCTTCCCGAGTGGCAAAACTCGACCTGACGTAGCAGTGGGTTCAGGTTGAATTTCCTTGAGTGAAAACATCCGATTTTGGTAAATTGAAGTGTTTCGGCTTCCTTCTTGCAAGCATCAATTTTTTCAGGGTTTTTCCGTGAATTATGGGGGAATATTAAATTAATCCAAGACAAGAATCCAAGTCCCAGGCAAAGCCGGGTAGTGAAGCTAGTTACTAATAAACCCCAATGATCCTATCGAAATTAGGGATTTCGATCGGACCGTTGCTGGGGCACGTGCCACCCCACCCCCACTGGCTCCACCACTGTCACGCACTGGCATGGTTCACAGGTGGTGGTGTGTCCAGACCCATGCCTGGCCACCTTCACCTGCTCAATATTAATGCTTCCTCACTCCACCAAGTAATTCATTGAGGATCAACCAACACAGCCGAGGCTGCGTGTCTCTCTCTCTCCGTGGTGAGATGTTAACTACCTCTCCTGGCATACAGGAAGTCATGGGTTCGATCCCAGCCCTGACGCCTGCTGTATATTTGGAGTTTGCGTGCCTCTCTCTCTCTCCCCGTGGTCGCGTCGATTTCCCTCCGTGTCCCCCGGTTGTCCCCACTCCACATGCAGCGAGTGAACACCGCCACGTGTCCAGAGTGAACACCGCCACGCGTCTAGAGTGAACACCGCCACGTGTCTAGAGTGAACACCACCACGCTGTTGACGAGCCTCACCTTGTTGTTATTGTTGTTGTGGGCAGGTCGCTTCTGAAAACAAGAGCGGTACAGCAGCTCAAGCGGGCGTGGCCTCGTAAAAAATGAAAAAAAACTGTGAATATTTAAAACAAAACAAGGTACAAAGTAGCGAGCCAGGTGAAGGGAAATTAAAACTTAAGCAAGATACTCTTTGGTTCTTTCGGTAAAGTCACGTAGAATAAATAAAAACATTATATAATAGCATACGACGTTTCAACTGCAACACAAGCAATCATCATCAGGTACAAATGAAAGAGAAAAAAAACCTATTAAACTTAGAGTCAGCTAACATAACAGTCAATACCCTACCTGGTTGATAACGTTCTTCCAAAGATTGCTCAATTTGAGAGAGAGACACAGAGACACATAGACAGACACATAAGCAGAGAGAGATGACACAAAGACACACAGAGAGAGACACACATATAGACACACAGAGAGAGATGACAGAGAGACACACATAGGCACACAGAGAAACAACGCCTCTGTGTTGAGGCCTTAAATAGAGAGAGAGGGGGGGGTAGAGAAGGGGGTAGAGAAACTAGCACGTCAATGCAAGGCCGTAGCCATGGAGTCAACATTGGGGGGGACCAAATCTTCCACGGGTCTGGGTTCCCCCCCCCCCGAAAAATATCTAAATTAGAAAACTAATTTCCTGCCATTTCCTCCCTAAAATATTTTTAAAAGTTCACTAACACATGGGATGGACTTTGTTTTATTTGATACAATAATGTCTAATAGTGTATTGTAATACATTGCTCTGTTTTTTCTTTTTTACCTTTCTTGTTTCATAGTATGTAATGGCAGAGATTAGGGAGTCATAAAGTACAACGCAATCCTATAAACAGGAATCTATGCATTGTTATATGAAAACAAGTCCAGATTTCGTGGCCAAGGTTTAGCAAATTGTTGTCTTTATTAACAGAACATCGCAATTTTTATTTACAAATATTTTTACAGAAACATATTGGGGGGGCATATTTGATTACTTAGTATAACATTATAACATTATAATTATAACATATACTTATTATAACATTATAATTAATATAATATGTCATAATAATATAATTATTATGACATATTATACTTATTATAACATTATAATTATTATATATTAATATAATAATTATGACATATTATACTTATTATAACATTATAATTATTATATATTACAACATAATATTATACTTATTATAACATGTTGTAATGATGGCCTTGTGTCAATGAGAGACTTGGAGGTTTGGTGACTGCACAGAGAGAGAGAGAGAGCAAACTTAATCAAACAAACTTCGTAAAATTTGGAAAAGTAATGCAATGCAACAGAGTCGGTCAACACACAATTAACGCATAGCCTGGCTGATTGCGTTCTTCCACAGATTGCTCAATTTGAGAGAGAGACATAACACAGATACGGAGACGGAGACACAGACAGAGAGAGAGAGATAACAGAGACACACAGAGAGAGACACACACAGACACAGAGAGACACACACAGAGACACACACAGAGAGAGATGACACAGAGAGAGACACAGACATATAATTATTTTATATTATAATTATTAAAACATATTATAATTACGGCCTTGTGTCAATGAGAGATTTGGAGGGTTGGTGACTGCACAGAGAGAGACGCTTAATCAAACAAATTAAAAAAGTAATGTAATGCAACACAGAGTCGGTCAACACACCAACTAACGTACTCTTAGGTTTTTTTCGGTAAAGTCACCACGTAGGTAAAAAATGAAATTAAAATTAATAAAAGTAAAAATAGAAATAAAATAATAAAATAATAATAAATCACGCCTCACTTGATGCAGCAAATTATAGTCACCCAGCTTAATAACCAGGCTACAGTCTACATTATAGACTGCCAGTACACTCACCCAGCTTAATAACCAGGCTACAGTCTACATTATAGACTGCCAGTACACTCACCCAGCTCAATAACCAGGCTACAGTCTACATTATAGACTGCCAGTACACTCACCCAGCTTAATAACCAGGCTACAGTCTACATTATAGACTGCCAGTACACTCACCCAGCTTAATAACCAGGCTACAGTCTGCATTATAGACTGCAAGTACACTCACCCAGCTTAATAACCAGGCTACAGTCTGCATTATAGACTGCCAGTACACTCACCCAGCTTAATAACCAGGCTACAGTCTACATTAAAGACTGGCAGTACACTCACCCAGCTTAATAACCAGGCTACAGTCTACATTATAGACTGTCAGTGCACTCACCCAGCTTAATAACCAGGCTACAGTCTGCATTATAGACTGCCAATACACTCACCCAGCTTAATAACCAGGCTACAGTCTACATTATAGACTGCCAGTACACTCACCCAGCTTAATAACCAGGCTACAGTCTACATTATAGACTGCCAGTACACTCACCCAGCTTAATAACCAGGCTACAGTCTGCATTATAGACTGCAAGTACACTCACCCAGCTTAATAACCAGGCTACAGTCTACATTATAGACTGCCAGTACACTCACCCAGCTTAATAACCAGGCTACAGTCTACATTATAGACTGCCATTACACTCACCCAGCTTAATAACCAGGCTACAGTCTGCATTATAGACTGCCAGTACACTCACCCAGCTTAATAACCAGGCTACAGTCTGCATTATAGACTGCCAGTACACTCACCCAGCTTAATAACCAGGCTACAGTCTACATTATAGACTGCCAGTACACTCACCCAGCTTAATAACCAGGCTACAGTCTACATTATAGATTAAATTAATAAAAACGCCTCACTTGATACAGCAAATGTGGCTGTGACGGTGCCACCTGATGACAGAGACTTGTGTTGCCTCCGAAACGTCGTGTTTTTTTTATTTATTTCTATTTTTACTTTTATGAATTTGTATTCATTTTTCACCTACACGATGACTTTACCGAAAAAAACCTAAGAGTATGAATCCTTGCAGTCACGAAAGCGTCACATCTCGAGTTAACACAACTAACGCATCGCCTGGCTGATCGCGTTCTTCCACAGGTTGCTAAACTATCTTCTTGGTTCTTTCGGTAAAGTCACGTAGAATGGAAATAATGAAATAATAAAAATATTAAACATATTAGTTTTACTATTTTATTATTTCCATTCTACGTGATATAAAACATATTAAAAGGTTATTATGTTTTATTTTTATTATTTTATTGGTTTATGTTTATTATTTTATTATATCCATTCTACGTGTAGGGCTGTTACAGAGGGTCTGTTGTGTAGGGCTGGTTGCATAGGGGCTAACGGAAAACAGACACAGTGGGCGGGGTCTCCGTGAGCACACGGGGTGGTGCCCGCAACGACGTCCGTACTGGACGGCGTGAGGGGGGTTTCGATCCTCTAGGGGGGTATAAAAAGGGTTGAGCCAGAGAGCTCGGGGCTCAGTCTTAGAGTAGTTAAGTGAAGAGAGAAGACCGGCCAGATAGGCCCTGGACTCCCCCTGGGACGCCGCCCTTGTAAGGGCAGTGCAGGCTGGAGCCAGTGGCGTGGTCCCGGAACCAGAGTCAGACCTCTGGGATTCCGGGTACCGTAGCCCGACTGACCAGTGTCGGGCCAGACAGCCTCCCCTAGCCCGTTAGCGGAGGACTCGGCTAGGAAGGCTAGCTAGGGGTGAATTCCCAGTTGTACGGGTGAGGGGGCCGATACATCCCTCCAGTATTGTAAAGCCATTGTGTAAATAAATACGTGTGCCTTACCCCGTTGTCCACGCGTCGTCAAGAACACTTCATACGTGATATAAAACATAATAAAATTGTATTGTTTTTTTTTTGTATTTCTATTCTACGTGACTTTACCGAAAGAACCAAGAAGATGAATCACTGCAGTCACGAAAGCTTTAAATCGAAATTGCTAAACTAAGCGAGAGAATTGAAGCGAACGCCATCAGGCGAGGGCAGGAGGCAAGGCCCCGCGTTGTAAGTTCCAACGTGGACATCGCTTCCATGCTCGCTGCTACTCAATTGACATCCCTACGAGAGAGAGAGCGAGGATCTACCTCGGTAAACAACAACCACAACAACAACCACCACAACAACAACCACCACAACAACAACCACCACAACCTGCGATGAGAATTTCTCACTTCAGATTTCAGTTCCCGCGCGGAGCGTCAACTTTCCGTTACCTCGTGACGTCACGCGGCAGCAGCAGGTGACATGACGTCACTTGTGGGGTACAAGACACTCCCTTCCCACAATGAGCGGCTCTGTAACTTACATAAATTATGTTAATGAGCCTGGCCCAATCGTGGAGGGATGGGCCGTTGGTGCCGAACCGGTCACAACGAACTCGTGACGTCTTTCACGAATAAATTATGTTAATGAGCCGCCAGTCAGTGGGCGTGGCTTTGCCCAAATAAGGATAGTGCTTGAACAGATAACGGAAGTGACCCAGGCAGAGGTGACGTCACGCTCCCTTGAGACCGGTTGGGGTGAAATCTTTGGTGACATGACGTCACTAGCAAGGTACACCTCCCCCTGGCGTTTCACGCCGATGAGGTCATGCTGAGTGGTGACGTCACGTAGCGGGATTAGAGTTTAAGTTGATTAAGATTTATTTTCCATTGCTCCCTCCCTTGAACAGAGACCCCTTGGGTGTGTGAGCTCAGCTCAACAATGTGGACATTATTGTGTGTGTACACTGTGTACATTGTGTGTGTGTGTACACTGCGTGTGTACATTGTGTGTACACACTGTGTGTGTGTACACTGTGTACATTGTGTGTGTACACACTGTGTGTGTGTACACTGTGTGTGTGTACATTGTGTGTACACTGTGTGATGGCTGTGTGTATGGAATTTATGTGGTTGAGGAATTGGTCTCGAGCAGGCCGGCCATGTGGCCAGATGACAAAAGTGGCATCTACGTACCTCTTCCACAAAGTCGGGCGTAGAGTGGCAGTCTGGATGGCGTCAGTCTCAAATTTCTCCATGAAGACGTTGGCTACAACCGGAGATAGGGGGGAGCCCATTGGGGTGCCCTCAGTTTGCTTGTAAAAAGTTCCATTCCAGGTGAAGTATGTATTGGTTAAGCAGTGTCTCACCAGGGGGGGTACCCCAGCATTCAGTCCTTGATGAACCAAGTTTTCAATGATTGCGATGGTGTCAGGTACAGGAACTTTGGTGGATAAGGAAAACACATCAAAACTGACAAGCAGGTCGTCTGGGGACAGGGAAACGTCGTGAGAATTGTATTTTATTATGTTTAATTTGTATTATTTTATTACTTCCCTTCTACGTGACTTTACCGAAAGAACCAAGAAGATTTACTGTTTGTTTTCTACCTGATGACGATTGCTTGTGTTGCAATAGAAACGTCCTATTCTATTATTTAATTTATTTCCTTTCTACGTGACTTTACCGAAAGAACCAAAAAGCAAAAGTGAAAATTCGCTGAAATAACTTGACCAACATATTCTTCTTGGTTCTTTCGGTAAAGTCACGTAGAAGGGAAGTAATACAATAATAAAAATAAAACATAATAAAATAATTCTCACGACGTTTATTATGTTTTATTTATATTATTTTATTACTTCCCTTCTACGTGATGACTTTACCGAAAGAACCAAGAAGATGAATCCCTGCTGCAGTCACGAAAGCTTTAAATCGACATTTAACATGGTGGCTGCAGCGCCACCGTGTGGACACATAGTGCAACTGCAGCGCCTCAGCGCGCAAATTGTAGCAGAGGAACTGTCGGTGTCTTCACGGCTTCATTGCAGCCAACCCGCTTGGGACAAACGCCAGAACGCCGCAGCAGCAGCGTGGGGGGGGGGGCTGGTCACGTGGGTGGGGGAGGGGTGGGGCTGGTCACGTGGGCTGGGGGAGGGGCGGGGCTGGTCACGTGGGTGGGGGGGGGCTGGTCACGTGGGTGGGTGGGGGGGAGGGGCTTGTCACGTGGGTGGAGGGGGCTGGTCACGTGGGTGGGGGGGGGGGCTGGTCACGTGGGTGGGGGGGGGCTGGTCACGTGGGTGGGGGGTTGGGGGAGGGGCTGGTCACGTGGGTGGGGGGGGAGCTGGTCACGTGGGCTGGGGGAAGGGCGGGGCTGGCCACGTGGGCTGGGAGAGGGGGAGGGGCGGGGCTGGTCACGTGGGCTGGGGGAGGGGCGGGGCTGGTCACGTGGGCTGGGGGAGGGGTTGTTTAGGGCGCCCACGTGCGTGGTGACGTCATCGCGCTCGGGTTGGTGGGCGCCCCCGTGCGTGGTGACGTCATCGCGCTCGGGTTGGCGGGCGCCCACGTGAGTGGTGACGTCATCGCGCTCGGGTTGGCGGGCGCCCCCGTGCGTGGTGACGTCATCGCGCTCGGGTTATTGGGAGCCTCCGTGCGTGGTGACGTCATCGCGCTCGGTTTGGTGGGCGCCCCCGTGCGTGGTGACGTCATCGCAATCGGGTTGGTGGGCGCCCCCGTGCGTGGTGACGTAATCGCGCGGGGGGGGGAGGGGCTGGTCACGTGGGCGGGGGGGGGGGCTGGTCACATGAGCAGGGGGGGGTGGCTGGTCACGTGGGCGGGGGGGGGAGGGGCTGGTCACGTGGGCGGGGGGGCTGGTCACGTGGGCGGGGGGGGGCTGGTCACGTGGGCGTGGGGGGCTGGTCACGTGGGCGGGGGAGGGGCTGGTCACGTGAGCAGGGGGGGGCTGGTCACGTGGGCGGGGGGGGGGAGGGGCTGGTCACGTGGGTGGGGGCTGGTCACGTGGGCAGGGGGCGGGGCTGGTCACGTGGGCGGGGGGGGCTGGTCACGTGGGCGGGGAGGGGCTGGTCACGTGGGCGGGAGAGGGGAGGGACTGGTCACGTGGGCGGGAGGGGCTGGTCACGTGGGCAGATGGGGAGGGGCTGGTCACGTGGGCGGGGGGGGCTGGTTGGGGCGCGCACGGGTTGGTGGGCGCCCCCGTGCGTGCTGACGTCATCGCGCTCGGGTTGGTGGGCGCCCACGTGCGTGGTGACGTCATCGCGCTCAGGTAGATTGGCGCCCCCGTGCGTGGTGACGTCATCTCGCGGGGGGGGGGAGGGGCTGGTCACTTACGAACACCATCCCCCCGCTTACCCCCACTTACGAGAGGTGGTGGTGGTGAGATAGTGGTGGTGGTGAGAGATGGTGGTGGTGGTGGTGAGAGATGGTGGTGGTGAGAGATGGTGGTGTGAAAGATATGGTGATGGTGAGAGATGGTGGTGGTGGTGGTGGTGAGAGATGGTGGTGGTGAGAGATGGTGGTGGTAAGAGATGGTGGTGGTAAGAGATGGTGGTGGTGGTGGTGGTGAGAGATGGTGGTGGTGGTGGTGGGGGTGATGGTGGTGAGAGATGGTGGTGGTAAGAGATGGTGGTGGTGGTGGTGGTGAGAGATGGTGGTGGTGAGATGGTGGTGGTGAGAGATGGTGGTGGTGAGAGATGGTGGTAGTGGTGAGAAGATGGTGGTGGTGGTGGTGGGAGATGGTGGTGGTGGTGGTGAGAGATGGTGGTGGTGAGAGATGGTGGTGGTGAGAGATGGTGGTGGTAAGAGATGGTGGTGGTGGTAAGAGATGGTGGGTGGGGGGTGGTGGTGGTGAGAGATGGTGGTGGTGAGAGATGGTGGTGGTGAGAGATGGTGGTGGTGGTGAGAGATGGTGGTGGTGAGAGATGGTGGTGATGGTGGTGGTGGTGAGAGATGGTGGTGAGAGATGGTGGTGGTGAGATGGTGGTGGTAAGAGATGGTGGTGGTGGTGAGAGATGATGGTGGTGGTGAGAGGTGGTGGTGGTGAGAGATGGTGGTGGTGGTGAGAGGTGGTGGTGGTGAGAGATGGTGGTGGTGGTGGTGGTGAGATGGTGGTGGTGAGAGATGGTAGAGGTGGTGAGAGATGGTGGAGGTGGGTGAGATGGTGGTGGTGAGAGATGGTGGTGATGGTGGTGAGAGATGGTGGTGGTGAGAGATGGTGGTGGTGGTAAGAGATGGTGGTGGGGGTGGGGGTGGTGGTGAGGGATGGGTGGTGGTGGTGAGAGATGGTGGTGGTGAGAGATGGTTGTGGTGGTGAGATGGTGGTGGTAAGAGATGGTGGTGGTGGTGAGAGATGTTGGTGGTGAGAGATGGTGGTGGTGGTGAGAGGTGGTGGTGGTGAGAGATGGTGGTGGTGAGAGATGGTGGTGGTGGTTAGAGGTGGTGGTGGTGGTGAGAGATGGGTGGTGGTGAGAGATGGTGGTGGTGGTGAGAGGTGGTGGGGGTGAGCGATTGGTGGTGGTGGTGAGAGATGGTGGTGGTGGTGAGAGATGGTGGTGGTGAGAGATGGTGGTGGTGGTGAGAGATGGTGGTGGTGGTGAGATGGTGGTGGTGAGAGATGGTGGTGGTGAGAGATGGTGGTGAGAGGTGGTGAGCGATGGTGGTGAGAGATGGTGGTGGTGAGAGATGGTGGTGGTGAGAGATGGTGGTGGTGAGCGATGGTGGTGGTGAGAGATGGTGGTGGTGGTGAGATGGTGGTGGTGAGAGATGGTGGTGGTGGTGAGAGATGGTGGTGGTGAGAGATGGTGGTGGGTGGTTGAGATGGTGGTGGTGAGAGATGGTGGTGGTGGTGAGAGATGGTGGTGGTGTAGAGATGGTGGTGGTGAGAATGGTGGTGGTGAGAGATGGGGGGTGATGTGGCGGTGGTGAGCGATGGTGGGTGGTGGAGAGATGGTGGTGGTGAGAGATGGTGGTGGGGAGAGATGGTGGTGGTGAGAGATGGTGGTGGTGGTGAGAGATGGTGGTGGTGAGAGATGGTGGTGGTGAGAGATGGTGGTGGTGGTGAGAGATGGTGGTGGTGGTGAGAGATGGTGGTGGTGAGAGATGGTGGTGGTGAGAGATGGTGGTGGGGAGAGATGGTGGTGAGGGTGGTGGTGAGGGATGGTGGTGGTGGTGAGAGATGGTGGTGTGAGAGATGGTGGTGTGGTGATAGATGGTGGTGATGTGGTGGTGTGAGAGATGGTGGTGGTGGTGAGAGATGGTGGTGGATGAGAGATGGTGGTGGTGAGAGTGGTGGTGAGAGATGGTGGTGATGGTGGTGGTGAGAGATGGTGGTGGTGGTTAGAGATGGTGGTGATGGTCGTGGTGAGAGATGGTGGTGATGGTGGTGGTGAGAGATGGTGGTGGTGGTGAGAGATGGTGGTGATGGTGGTGGTGGTGAGAGATGGTGGTGATGGTGAGAGATGGTGGTGGTGGTGAGAGATGGTGGTGGTGAAGATGGTGGTGGTGAGAGATGGGTGGTGGTGAGAGATGGTGGTGGTGGTAAGAGATGGTGGTGGGGGTGGTGGTGAGGGATGGTGGTGGTGGTGAGAGGATGGTGGTGGTGAGAGATGGTTGTGGTGGTGAGATGGTGGTGGTAAAAGATGGTGGTGGTGGTGAGAGATGGTGGTGGTGAGAGATGGTGGTGGTGGTGAGAGGTGGTGGTGTGAGAGATGGTGGTGGTGGTGAGAGATGGTGGTGGTGGTGAGAGGTGGTGGTGGTGGTGAGAGATGGTGGTGGTGAGAGATGGTGGTGGTGAGAGATGGTGGTGGTGGTGAGAGGTGGTGAGCGATGGTGGTGGTGAGAAATGGTGGTGAGAGATGGTGGTGGTGGTGAGAGATGGTGGTGGTGAGAGATGGTGGTGGTGGTGAGATGGTGGTGGTGAGAGATGGTGGTGGGTGAGAGATGGTGGTGAGAGGTGTGAGCGATGGTGGTGGTGGTGAGCGATGGTGGGTGGTGAGAAATGGTGGTGAGAGATGGTGGTGGTGGTGAGAGATGGTGGTGGTGGTGAGAGATGGTGGGGTTGAGAGATGGTGGTGGTGAGCGATGGTGGTGGTGAGAGATGGTGGTGGTGGTGAGATGGTGGTGGTGAGAGATGGTGGTGGTGGTGAGAGATGGTGGTGGTGAGAGATGGTGGTGGTGGTAAGAGATGGTGGTGGTGGTAAGAGATGGTAGTGGTGAGAGATGGTGGTGGTGATGGTGGCCGGTGGTGAGCGATGGTGGTGGTGAGAGATGGTGGTGGTGAGAGATGGTGGTGGTGAGAGATGGTGGTGGTGGTGAGAGATGATGGTGGTGGTGAGAGATGGTGGTGGTGAGAGATGGTGGTGGTGAGAGATGGTGGGTGGTGGTGAGAGATGGGGTGGTGGTGAGAGATGGTGTGGTGAGAGATGGTGTTGGTGAGAGATGGTGGTGGTGGTGAGAGATGGTGGGTGGTGAGAGATGGTGGTGGTGGTGAGAGATGGTGGTGATGGTGAGAGATGGTGGTGGTGGTGAGAGATGTGGTGGTGAGATGTGGTGGTGAGAGATGGTGGTGGTGGTGAGAGATGGTGGTGGTGGGTGAGAGATGGGGTGAGGTGAGGGGGGGGTGGTTGAGATGGTGGTGGTGAGAGATGGTGGTGAGGTGGTGGTGGTGGAGAGATGGTGGAGTTGATGGTGGTGGTGGTGAGAGATGGTGGTGTGGTGGGGGTGGTGAGAGATGGTGGTGGTGGTGAGAGATGGTGGTGGTGATGAGATGGTGGTGGTGAGAGATGGTGGTGGTAAGAGATGGGGTGGGGGTATGTGGTGAGGATGGTGAGGGATGGTGGTGGTGGTGAGAGATGGGGGTGGTGAGAGATGGTTGTGGTGGTGAGATGGTGGTGGTAAGAGATGGTGGTGGTGGTGAGAGATGGTGGTGGTGAGAGATGGTGGTGTGGTGGAGGTGGTGGTGGTGAGAGATGGTGGTGGTGGTGAGAGATGGTGGGTGGTGGTGAGAGGTGGTGGTGGTGGTGAGAGATGGTGGTGGTGAGAGATGGTGGTGGTGAGAGATGGTGGTGGTGGGAGAGGTGGTGAGCGATGGTGGTGGTGGTGAGCGATGGTGGTGGTGAGAAATGGTGGTGAGAGAGATGGTGGTGGGTGGTGAGAGATGGTGGTGGTGGTGGTGAGAGATGGTGGTGGTGGTGAGAGATTGTGGTGGTGGTGAGAGATGGTGGTGGTGGTGAGAGATGGTGGTGGTGGTGAGAGATGGTGGTGGTGGGTGAGAGATGGTGGTGGTGGTGAGAGATGGTGGTGGTGAGAGATGGTGGTGAGAGGTGGTGAGCGATGGTGGTGGTGGTGAGCGATGGTGGTGGTGAGAAAATGGTGGTGAGAGATGGTGGTGGTGGTGGTGAGAGATGGTGGTGGTTGGTGAGAGATGGTGGTGGTGGTGAGAGATGGTGGTGGTGAGCGATGGTGGTGGTGAGAGATGGTGGTGGTGGTGAGATGGTGGTGGTGAGAGATGGTGGTGGTGGGTGAGAGATGGTGGGTGGTGAGAGATGGTGGTGGGTGTTAAGCGATGGTGGCTGGTGAGATGGTGGTGGTGAGAGGTGGCGGTGGTGGATGGTGGTGGTGAGAGATGGGGTGGTGGTGAGAGATGGTGGTGGTGAGAGATGGTGGTGGTGGTGAGAGATGGTGGTGGTGAGAGATGGTGGTGGTGAGAGATGGTGGTGGTGAGAGATGGGGTGGTGGTGAGAGATGGGGTGGTGGTGTGAGGAGATGGTGGTGTGTGGTGAGAGATGGTGGTGGTGGTGAGAGGATGGGTGGTGGTGAGAGATGGTTGGGTGGTGCGAGATGGATTGGTGGTGAGAGATGGTGGTGGTGAGAGATGGTGGTGGTGGGTGAGAGATGGTGGTGATGGTGAGAGATGGTGGGGGGTGGTGAGAGCTGGTGGTGATGGTGAGCAGATGGGTGGATGGTGGTGGTGGTGAGAGATGGTGGTGGTGGTGTGAGATGGTGGTGGTGATAGATGGTGGTGATGGTGGTGGTGAGAGATGGTGGTGGTGAGAGATGGTGGTGGTGAGAGTGGTGGTGGTGAGAGATGGGTGGTGGTGAGAGATGGTGGTGGTGAGAGATGGTGGTGGTGAGAGATGGTGGTGGTGGTGAGAGTGGGGTGGTGAGAGATGGTGGTGGTGAGAGATGGTGGGTGGTGGGTGGTGAGAGATGGTGGTGGTGGTGAGAGATGGTGGTGGTGGTGGTGAGAGTGGTGGTGATGGTGTGGTGAGAGATGGTGGTGATGGTGGTGGGGTGGTGAGAGATGGTGGTGGTGGTGGTGAGAGATGGTGGTGGTGGTGAGAGATGGTGGTGGTGGTGGTGAGAGATGGTGGTGATGGTGGTGGTGAGAGATGGTGGTGGTGGTGGAGATGGTGGTGGTGGTGAGATGGTGGTGGTGGTGATGGTGGTGGGAGAGATGGTGGTGGTGGTGGGGAGAGATGGTGGTGGTGAGAGATAGAGATGGTGGTGGTGAGAGATGGTGGTGGTGGTGAGAGATGGTGGTGGTGGGAGAGATGGTGGTGGTGGTGAGAGATGGTGGTGGTGAGCGATGGTGGTGGTGGTGAGAAATGGTGGTGGTGAGAGTGGTGGTGGTGAGAGATGGTGGTGGTGGTGAGCGATGGTGGTGGTGGTGAGATGGTGGTGGTGAGAGATGGTGGTGGTGGTGAGAGATGGTGGTGGTGGTGGTGAGAGGTGCTGGTGGTGAGAGATGGTGGTGGTGAGAGATGGTGGTGGTGGTGAGAGGGTGGTGGTGGTGGTGGTGAGAGATGGTGGTGATGGTGGTGAGAGATGGTGGTGGAGAGATGGTGGTGATGGTGGTGAGAGATGGTGGTGGTGAGAGATGGTGGTTGGTGAGAGATGGTGGTGGTGAGAGATGGTGGTGTGAGAGATGGTGGTGTGAGAGATGGTGGTGGTGAGATGGTGGGGGTGGTGAGATGGTGGGGTGGTGAGATGGTGGTGGTGGTGAGAGATGGTGGTGGTGAGAGATGGTGGTGTGAGAGATGGTGGTGGTGAGAGATGGTGGTGGTGAGATGGTGGTGGTGGTGAGAGATGGTGGTGGTGGTGATGGTGGTGGTGGGAGAGATGGTGGTGGTGGTGAGAGATGGTGGTGGTGGTGAGAGAGGTGGTGGTGGTGGGAGATGGTGGTGGTGGTGGTGAGAGATGGTGGTGGTGAGAGATGGGTGGTAAGAGATGGTGGTGGGGTAAGAGATGGTGGGGGGGTGGTGGTGGTGAGAGATGGTGGTGGTGAGAGATGGTGGTGGTGAGAGATGGGTGGTGGGTGAGAGATGGTGGTGGTGAGGATGGTGGTGATGGTGGTGGTGGTGAGAGATGGTGGTGAGAGATGGTGGTGGTGAGATGGTGGTGGTAAGAGATGGTGGTGGTGGTGAGAGATGATGGTGGTGGTGAGAGGTGGTGGTGGTGAGAGATGGTGGTGGTGGTGAGAGGTGGTGGTGGTGAGAGATGGTGGTGGTGGTGGTGGTGGTGAGTAGGGGATGTGGGGAGAGGATGGTAGTGGTGGTGAGAGATGGTGTGGAGGTGGTGAGATGGTGGTGGGGAGAGATGGTGGTGGGGTGGTGAGAGATGGTGGTGGTGAGAGATGGGTGGTGGTGG
>NC_083837.1:79110-119669 GCF_015708825.2 Lethenteron reissneri | reverse complement strand
TGCGTGTCTCTCTCTCTCTCTCTCCGTGGTGAGATGTTAACTACCTCGCCTGGTATACAGGAAGTCGTGGGTTCGATCCCGACCCTGACACGACCTGCTGTGTATATTGGAGTTTGCGTGTCTCTCTCTCTCTCTCCGTGGTGAGATGTTAACTACCTCGCTGGTATACAGGAAGTCGTGCGTTCGATCCCGACCCTGACGCCTGTGCTGTATATTTGGATTTTGCGTGTCTCTCTCTCTCTCCGTGTTGAGATGTTAACTACCTCGCCTGGTATACAGGAAGTCGTGGGTTCGATCCCGACCCTGACGCCTGCTGCTGTATATTTGGAGTCTTTGGGTCTCTCTCTCTCCGTGGTGAGATGTTGACTACCTCGCCTGGTATACAGGAAGTCGTGGGTTCGATCCCCGACCCTGACGCCTGCTGCTGCTGTATATTTGGAGTTTTGCGTGGTCTCTCTCTCTCCGTGGTGAGATGTTGACTACCTCGCCTGGTATACAGGAAGTCGTGGGTTCGATCCCGACCCTGACGCCTGCTGCTGTATATTTGGAGTTTGCGTGTCTCTCTCTCTCTCTCCGTGGTGAGATGTTAACTACCTCGCCTGGTATACAGGAAGTCGTGCGTTCGATCCCGACCCTGACGCCTGCTGCTGTATATTTGGAGTTTGCGTGTCTCTCTCTCTCTCCGTGTTGAGATGTTAACTACCTCGCCTGGTATACAGGAAGTCGTGGGTTCGATCCCGACCCTGACGCCTGCTGCTGTATATTTGGAGTTTGCGTGTCTCTCTCTCCGTGGTCGCGTGGATTTTCCTCCGAATCTCCCGGGTTTCCCCTCCACATTTAGAGTCAACATCAGCACGCGTTTAGCGTCTTTGACCGATACACATTTCCACACGTATTCTTGGTTCTTTCGGTAAAGTCACGTAGATAGACAATAACAACAGATAACATCAAATAAAGACCACTTGTGTTGAGATCGAAACGTCGTGGGTTTTTTTATTTATTTACAATTTTGTTTACTTTTATTCATTTTATTATGTTATTTTTACTAAATTTTCTATCTCCGTGACTTCACCGAAAGAACCAAGAATATGAATTGCTGCAGTTACTAAAGTTTTAAGTCAAAACACCGAGACACGCGTTGACAAAACCCCCCATACCTTGTTGTTGTTGTGGGCAGGTAGCTTCTGTAAACAAGAGCGGTACAGCAGCTCAGGCGGGCTTGGGCTGGTAAAAAAACAAAAAAAAACCGCGTTAATATCTACAGTAAACCAAAGTGACAAAGTAGCGAGCCGCGTGAAGACAAATTAACTTAAGGGAGGGAATTAAAGCAAACGCGACCAGGCGAGGGCAGGAGGCAAGGCCCCGCGTGTCTAGGCCCCGCGTTGTAAAGTTCCAACTTGGACATCGATTCACAAGCTGCTGCTGCTGCTCTAGTGGCATCCCTACGAGAGAGAGAGCGAGGCTCTACCTTGGTAAACAACAACAACAACCACAACAACAACCACAACAACAACCACAAAAACCACAACAACAACAACAACCACCACGACGATGAGAATTTCTCACCTCGGATTTCACTGCACGCGCGGAGCGACAGCTTCCTGTGACCTCGTGACGTCACGCGGTAGTAGGTGACATGACGTCACTTCCTAGGTACGTATGAATAAATTATGTTAATGAGACCGTCGCAATATACTGGTGACGTCTTTAACGAACTCTTTATGTTAATGAGCCGCCCGTCACTGGGCGTGGCTTTGCCCAAATAAGGATTGGCAACTGGAACGATCTCTGCAGTGACCGAGGCGGAGGTGACGTCACGTTCAAGAGCGCGGTGGACAGGGGGGAGGGGGGTGACATCCTTGGTGACATGACGTCACTAGCGAGGTACACCTCCCTTGGCGTTTCACGCGGATGACGTAATGCTGAGTGGTGACGTCACAGAGCGGGGTTGGAGTTTAAGTTGATTTAGATCCATTTTCCATTGCTCCATCTCTTGAACAGAGACCCCTTGGGTGTGTACACTGTGTGTGTGTGTACACTGTGTGTGTACACTGTGTGTACACACACAGTGTGTGTACATTGTGTGTATGTGTGTACATTGTGTGTGTACACTGTGTGTGTGTACACTGTGTGTGTGTACACTGTGTGTGTGTACACTGTGCGTGTGTACAGTGTGTGTATACACTGTGTGTGTGTGTACACACTGTACACACACACACACTGTGTACAGTGTGTGTGTGTGTACACTGTGTGTGTACATTGTGTACGTACAGTGTGTTACATGTACGCACACAGACAAGTATTCATTCTAAATTATTGACAGGCATATGCACAACATTGAATTAGTGCAGTGAAATATACTGCATCAGATAACATCTTATTCTCTGGTTTTTTCAGTAAAGTCATGTAGAACGAAATTTAATAGAAAACGACGTTTCGATTGGAACACAAGCAACCATCGTCAGGTACAACAAGTGAATGAGAAAACAAACATAGTGAACTTAGAAATACAATTCAACACAACACAAGAGTCAGCCAACACAAGTCAACACCCTACCTGGTTGATTACGTTCTTCCAAAATTGAATAATTTAGTTTAGATAACATCTTATTAACAAGGAGCTATTTAAAGAATGCACCCTCTACTGAACAGTGGATGTGAAACACACAATTGTATAATTCAAAACGAGTAGGCCTTTGCAAGTTGGCGTCTGGGTCAAAAATGTAGCAAATTCTAAACATTACCGACAAACTCCACAACTGAGATTACACATCAACCATCGCCCCCTACTGACAGGCTCTTGTCCACACGCAGGCCGGTGCAGGGCCACCACCTTGTGCCACACAGGGGCAGCTGCCACTTGGGGTGCTCTTAGAATGTTTGAGACGAGGTACGATACAAAACTCAGAGTTGCTGAGCGGATTAAGTAAGCACCATGTAAAAGCAATTATAACATCGTGAATGCTTGGGAGCTTATTGGCTCTCTGCTGGTCAGAGATCAACCCAACACACAGGTCCACAAAGACTGGCCGCTCTTACCCTGCAGGTTGAACCTAGGAACTGAGTGTTCAACTTCACATTCTTGTCATTAAAGGCCTGTGACAAGGGTGCATCTATTGGAGTGACATCGTCTCTGGCTTACACATATACCGGGTCTCCATTTCACTTTGTGTTGTCTCAGAGGAAGTCCACCCACACCTCCACTTCCACAAACTGCTGGGAGTTGCCTCGCTCTGCCTCAGTCAGATCTCCTCCTGCTTCACGTTGCCTCCATCGATGTGAAGGTCACATTTTAAAGTTGAATCTTCATCTTCACATTTTACCTTCACTTCTTCGCTCTTCACCATCACTTCTTCACATTCCAACTTCACCTCTTCAAATTCCACCTCGATACCTTTAAGTGTCCAAGCTGGGATATTCTTCCGGTTCTTGTTTGATGAGGGATGGGCTCATTGCAGCACTTTGACTTTCACAAGCTGATTTCAGACTCCACTCTTTGCAGATCTTTTGATGCTTGTGTCTTCTCTGGTGTACTTGAAGATTTGATGACCGTGCAAACGCCTTCCTGCAGGTTGCACCTGAAGGATTTCTCTCACATGTGTGTTCTCTGGTGTACTCTAAGATTTGGTGACTGTGCAAACGCCTTCCCACACACACTGCACTTGAAGGGTTTCTCTCCCGTGTGAGTTCTCTGGTGTATTACAAGAGCAGATGACTGTGCAAATGCCTTCCCACACACACTGCACTTGAAGGGTTTCTCTCCCGTGTGTGTTCTCTGGTGTATTACAAGAGCAGAGACTGTGCAAATGCCTTCCCACACACACTGCACTTGAAGGGTTTCTCTCCCGTGTGTGTTCTCTGGTGTATTACGAGATGACATAAAACAGAAAACACCTTTCCACACACACTGCACTTGAAGGGTTTCTCTCCCATGTGTGTTCTCTGGTGTCTTTTAAGAGCAGATGGCCGTAAAAATGCCTTCCCACACACACTGCACTTGAAAGGTTTCTCTCCTGTGTGTGTTCTCTGGTGTTGTTTAAGATTATATGACTGTGAAAATGCCTTCCCACACACACTGCACTTGAAGGGTTTCTCTCCCGTGTGTGTTCTCTGGTGGATCTGAAGAGCAGATGGCCATGCAAATGCCTTCGCACACACACTGCACTTGAAGGGTTTCTCTCCTGTGTGTGCTCTCTGGTGCTGTGTCAAATTTCCAGTCCGCTCCATGCTGTATCCACGCTGGTCGCATTGTTGCCTTGCCGTACCGAGCTGTGCTGACTGCCTTTGCTCCATCAGACCCAAACGTAAGCTGTAGACAGAAAAAAATAATATGCACACCACCTACACGACAGTATCGAGGCACAGATGAATGCAAAAACAAAGTCACACGTGACTTACACGTCTATACTTATTCATATATTCATGATGTGAAAAAGTTTCCCAAATTCATCACACGGGCTGTTATTGCACACAATGAGAGGGCAAATGGTCATAAATATGCCTGGAAGCCCTCGTATCTCCGTGGTGAGACGTTAACTACCTCACCTGGTATACAGGAAGTCGTGGGTTCGATCCCGACCCTGACGCCTGCTGCTGTATATTTGGAGTTTGCGTGTCTCACTCTCCGTGGTAAGATGTTAACTACCTCACCTGGTTTACAGGAAGTCGTGGGTTCGATCCCGACCCTGACGCCTGCTGCTGTATATTTGGGGTTTGCCTGTCTCTCTCTCTCCGTGGTGAGATGTTAACTACCTCACCTGGTATACAGGAAGTCGTGGGTTCGATCCCGACCCTGACGCCTGCTGCTGTATATTTGGAGTTTGCGTGTCTCTCTCTATCTCTCTCTCCGTGGTGAGATGTTAACTACCTCGCCTGGTATACAGGAAGTCGTGGGTTCGATCCCGACCCTGACGCCTGCTGCTGCTGTATATTTGGAGTTTGCGTGTCTCTCTCTCCGTGGTGAGATGTTAACTACCTCACCTGGTATACAGGAAGTCGTGGGTTCGATCCCGACCCTGACGACTGCTGCTGTATATTTGGAGTTTGCGTGTCTCTCTCTCTCTCTCCGTGGTGAGATGTTAACTACCTCGCCTGGTATACAGGAAGTCGTGCGTTCGATCCCGACCCTGACGCCTGCTGCTGTATATTTGGAGTTTGCGTGTCTCTCTCTCTCTCCGTGTTGAGATGTTAACTACCTCGCCTGGTATACAGGAAGTCGTGGGTTCGATCCCGACCCTGACGCCTGCTGCTGTATATTTGGAGTTTGCGTGTCGCTCTCTCCGTGGTGAGATGTTGACTACCTCGCCTGGTATACAGGAAGTCGTGGGTTCGATCCCGACCCTGACGCCTGCTGCTGCTGTATATTTGGAGTTTGCGTGTCTCTCTCTCTCCGTGGTGAGATGTTGACTACCTCACCTGGTATACAGGAAGTCGTGGGTTCGATCCCGACCCTGACGCCTGCTGCTGTATATTTGGAGTTTGCGTGTCTCTCTCTCTCTCCGTGGTGAGATGTTAACTACCTCGCCTGGTATACAGGAAGTCGTGGGTTCGATCCCGACCCTGACGCCTGCTGCTGTATATTTGGAGTTTGCGTGTCTCTCTCTCTCTCTCCGTGGTGAGATGTTAACTACCTCGCCTGGTATACAGGAAGTCGTGGGTTCGATCCCGACCCTGACGCCTGCTGCTGCTGTATATTTGGAGTTTGCGTGTCTCTCTCTCTCTCTCCGTGGTGAGATGTTAACTACCTCGCCTGGTATACAGGAAGTCGTGGGTTCGATCCCGACCCTGACGCCTGCTGCTGCTGTATATTTGGAGTTTGCGAGTCTCACTCTCCGTGGTGAGATGTTGACTACCTCGCCTGGTATACAGGAAGTCGTGGGTTCGATCCTGACCCTGACGCCTGCTGCTGTATATTTGGAGTTTGCGTGTCTCTCTCTCCGTGGTCGCGTGGATTTTCCTCCGAATCTCCCGGGTTTCCCCTCCACATTTAGAGTCAACATCAGCACGTGTTTAGCCTCTTTGACCGATACACATTTCCACACGTATTCTTGGTTCTTTCGGTAAAGTCACGTAGATAGACAATAACAACAGATAATGAAATCAGAATAAATGCCACTTTTGTTGTGATAGAAACGTCGTGGGTCTTATTTATTTATTTACAATTTTGTTTACTTTTATTCATTTTATTATCTGTTATTTTTAATAAATTTTCTATATCCGTGACTTCACCGAAAGAACCAAGAATATGAATTGCTGCAGTTACTAAAGTTTTAAGTCAAAACACCGAGACACGCGTTGACAAAACCCCCCATACCTTGTTGTTGTTGTGGGCAGGTAGCTTCTGTAAACAAGAGCGGTACAGCAGCTCAAGCGGGCTTGGGCTGTAAAAAAAACCAAAAAAAAACTGCGTTAATATCTACAATAAACCAAAGTGACAAAGTAGCGAGCCGCGTGAAGACAAATTAAACTTAAGGGAGGGAATTAAAGCAAACGCGACCAGGCGAGGGCAGGAGGCAAGGCCCCGCGTGTCTAGGCCCCGCGTTGTAAAGTTCCAACTTGGACATCGATTCACAAGCTGCTGCTGCTCTAGTGACATCCCTACGAGAGAGAGAGCGATGCTCTAGCTTGGTAAACAACAACAACAACCACAACAACCACAACCACAACAACAACCGCAATGAAAATTTCTCACCTCGGATTGCAGTTCACGCGCGGACCTCCAGCTTCCTGTTAGCTCGTGACGTCACGCGGCAGCAGATGACATGACGTCACGCGGCAGCAGATGACATGACGTCACGCGGCAGCAGATGACATGACGTCACTTTCTGGGGTACAAGACTCTCCCCTCCCACAATGAGAGGCTACCCTAACTGAATAAATTAATAAATTATGTTGATGTTTGCGATCATCAACATTATCAATAAACATCATTTACACCATCATATACAACAACATCATCAGCATCAACAACATCATCAGCATCAGCAACATCATTAATAACATCATCTACACCATCATCAGCAACATCATCACCACCCCTAGCATCAGCAGCAATATCATCAACATCATCAGAAGCAGCATCAACAACATCATCAGCATCAACAACATTATCATCAACAACAACATAATCAGCAATCAGCATCAACAACATCATCAGCAGCATCAACAACAACATCAGCATCAACATCATCATCAGCATCAACAACAACATCAGCATCAACAACAACATCAGCAACAACAACAACAGCAACATCAACAACAACATCAACAACATCAACAACAACATCATCAACAACATCAACATCAACAACATCATCAGCATCAACAACAACATCAGCAACACCGTCACCATCTAGAACAGAGGGGAGGGAAGACTGCGGCCTAGTCGGCCTCGGGCCATCCCGAGTTTTCCTAGCGGACCCGCCGCGCCCGGAGCGCCTCCCCCGGCAGGAGTCGGGATCGAATAACGGGTCCGCCGGGCGTGCTGAACACACACACAGTGTACACACACACACACATTGTACACACACACACATTGTACACACACACATTGTACACACACACAGTGTACACACACACAGTGTACACACACACACAGTGTACACACACACAGTGTACACACACACACAGACACACAGTGTATACACACACAGTGTAACACACACACAGACACACACAGTGTACACACACAGTATACACACACACAGACACACAGTGTACACACAGACACACAGTGTACACACACACACAGACACACACAGACACACAGTGTATACACACACACAGTGTACACACACACAGACACAGACACACACAGTGTACACACACAGTGTACACACACAGTGTACACACACACACAGTGTATACACACACACAGACACACACACAGACACACAGTGTATACACACACACAGTGTACACACACAGACACACACACAGTGTACACACACGGACACACAGTGTACACACAGACACACAGTGTACACACACACACAGTGTACACACACACACAGACACACACAGACACACAGTGTATACACACACACAGACACACACAGTGTACACACACACAGTGTACACACACAGTGTACACACACACACAGTGTACACACACACAGACACACACAGTGTACACACAGAGACACACAGTGTACACACAGACACAGTGTACACACACACACAGTGTACACACACACACAGACACACACAGACACACAGTGTATACACACACACAGTGTACACACACACACAGACACACACACAGTGTACACACACACAGTTTACACAGACACACAGTGTACACACAGTGTACACACACACACAGACACACACAGTGTATACACACACACAGTGTACACACACACAGTGTACACACACACACAGTGTACACACACACAGTGTACACACACAGACACACACACAGTGTACACACGTACACACACAGTGTACACACACACACTGTGTGTGTGTACGTGTGTACACACACACACAGACACTCCAACACACAACCGGTTAGTGCTGCTCCAGTGACAGATTGGCACGGTGTGTTCGCGTGATAAACCTTGCCAACTGGCTGTGTCGGCTGATGGTCGGTTTAACGACACGCAAACATTCAAACTTAATTTGGAGCTTTCGTGACTGCAGGAATTACTCTTTGGTGGTTCTTTCGGTAAAGTCACGTGTAAAGATAAAATAATACATTTAATACAAGCATACGACGTTTCGATTGCAACACAAGCAATCATCATCAGGTATAAATGAAATCCCGGCCGGGTACGGGTAGCCGGGTATCGACCTCTGGCGTGTAGAAATTAAGCGTGCATTTATATTATAGCAGATGGGAAAACCGAATGCAAAAAGATGAAACTCATCGCCGATGTCACGAATGGAAAGATGTTGAAGCGGAGTGATGTGAAAGTGAGGGAGTGTGAACCGTTGGAGTGCGGCCGTGAGATGGACTAATGGCTCGTTCTCTTTTGCGATCATCAGCAGACAGAGCCGGCCATGAAGCCGGTCCTCATCTCACTGTTCGTCTTCCTCCTTCTGGGTGAGTTCACACCCAGAGACACTCACCCAGCACACATTGGACGGTGCCCTTTCGTTAGCTAGGTGAGAGGTCACTGCGATCTGCCTCGCCTTGAATGCAGGAGGTCGTGGGTTCGATCACGACCCTGACGCCTGCTGCTGTATATTGGGAGTTTGCGTGTCTCTCTCTCTCATCGTCATCATCACGGTGGCTAGGAGATGTTAACTACCTCGCCTGGTGTACAGGAGGTCGTGGGTTCAATTCCGAGCCTGATGCCTGCTGCTGCTGTATATTTGGAGTTTGCGAGTCTCCCTCTCTCATCGTCATCATCACGGTGGCTAGGAGATGTTAACTACCTCGCCTGGTGTACAGGAGATCGTGGGTTCAATTCCGAGCCTGATGCCTGCTGCTGTATATTTGGAGTTTGCGGTGTCTCTCTCATCATCATCACGGGGGCTAGGAGATGTTAACTACCTCGCCTGGTGTACAGGAGGTCGTGGGTTCAATCCCGACCCTGATGCCTGCTGCTGTATATTTGGAGTTTGCGAGTCTGTCCCTGTGGCCGCGTGGATTTGTCTCCGGGTCCTCTGTTTTTTCCTCCACATTTCGAGTCGACGTGCATTCCGATGACTTTTCTGCGATAAATTTCCGCATTTGTGGCCAGGTAACTTTTGATTAAAAGGGTCACATTTCACCTGCTAATTGTCATAGTTGTTTTTAAATCTCCCACCGTGAGGACGACGAGGAGCTCACGGCGATGCGACCCCTGTGACACCGCCCTGGGCGTGCCAGTGGCTGTCTATCAGTGAACTGTACGGTAACTAAGGAATAGTTGTCTGTCAAATAAGATGGTCCAAATATGTGTAGTTAAATCTTTTTCGCATGGTCAATAACATCTTTCCAATGATTTCTCAGTTTGTACCCATCATCACGGTTGAAATTATGTCTGTGTTTGTATATTTGGATGGCTTCGTGTAAAAACCCTTGATGGTAGCCAGGAGGTTTGCAGAGCACCTTGGTCTCGGAAAAGACAATTTCATGAGAGCCCACAGCGTTGTAGCAATGATCGGCAACGGCGGAAGAATCAGTTCTGCCGTGTTTCAGATCTGACTTGTGCTCGCGGACACGATCAGAGACATGGCGTTTCGTTTCTCCAATCTAGCAATCACCACCACTGCAACTCAGTTTGTAGACTCCAGGGTATTGTAAGTCAGGAATGACATCTTTCACAGATGGAATTAGATCACGGATGTTATGTACTGTACTGAATCGGACTTGGATCTTATGTTTGTTTAGAATTTTGGAGATCTTTTTGGTCACGCCTGCTATGTATGGCAACGTGATGGTTTTGATCGGAGTTTCAAGTGGCTGTTTCTGTATGGTGGGAGAAACAGCTTGGCGGATGGTGCGGTCAGAGTATCCGTTCGTCCTGAGGGCCCGATGTACATGTCTCAATTCACTGGCCAGGTGGTGTTGGTCAGAAATGCCATGAGCTCTGTGGTATAGCGTTTTGATGCGTAGTTAAATCTGTTTTGCATGGTCAACAAGGTGTATGCGTAACGAGCGTGACCGGTCTCTCTGCAGATGCGGCGTTGGCTGTCAAGCTCCAGCTCACTCTCCCGAAGAGTCTGTCTGTGAGGGAGGGAGAGAACGTCACTCTCCCCTGCTCCTTCTCCCCACTGGCCACACACCTGGACCACGTCGTCGTCCAGTGGTTCACGATGCCCAGACGCTACGCAGAGAACGTCACCAGTGGAGACATGACCTTGGTGGGGCTCGCATTTCACGTCAGTCGTGACTAGTGATTGTCTTAAGATTTAAAGCTGATTTCGTGACTGCAGGGATTCATCTTCTTGGTTCTTTGGGTAAAGTCACCACGTAGAACGGAAGTAATAAAGTAATAAAAATAAAACATAATAAAATGCAATTCTCACGACGTTTCGGCCACAACGCAACCAGCCGTCCTCAGGTGGAGACCTGTTCTTTATTATTTCCATTCTACGTGACTTTACCAAAAGAACCAAGAAGATGAATGCAACAGACGCTGTCTTTCCGACAGACCTGTTCTTCACCTGAGGATGGCTGCTTGCGTTGTGGCCGAAACGTCCTGAGAATTATTTTATTATGTTTTATTTTTATTATTTCCATTCTACGTGACGACTTTACCGAAAGAACCAAGAACTCGACGCAAACTCAACGTTCATATTTTGCCATCGCCCAAGAGCTCTCCCGTGTAGGGAGTTAACCGAGCTCACCGAGCCCGGCTCAGCTCACGACGATTCGACGGCGGGCATCGCGTGCGATCGCGCTCGACCGTCCCACGTCGCGCTCGGTGTCGTTGGCAGATCTACTTCTCGGGCGACGAGACGGCGGACGACTCGAGCGTCGCCAAGTCCGCGGGAGACGTGCTCGCGGGAGACTGCTCCGTCGGCATCCCCAACTTCCCCGGGAGCCTCGGCCCCGTCGCCCTGTGCCGCGTCGACTGCCGCCGCTGTGACGCCGCGGGGAACGCCGCCGTGCAAGCGGAGCTGCTGCTGCAGCTGCAGGACGTGACGGCTGCGGGTGAGCCGAGCGCGGAGCTCGCGGCGCCGGTTGCGCCGTGGCTGACACGGCCACGCTCGCCGCGCGGCGACGCGACTCTTCGCAATTTCGATACGATGTCAATCCCGAGTGAGAGGTCTCTCCCTACTGCACGTGAAGCCGTGTTGAGTGAGTGTCTCTCCCTGTTGCATGTGAAGCCGTGTTGAATGGGTGGTCTCTCCCTGTTGCACGTGAAGCCGTGTTGAGTGAGTGTCTCTCCCTGTTGCACGTGAAGCCGTGTTGAGTGAGTGTCTCTCCCTGCTGCACGTGAAGCCGTGTTGAGTGAGTGTCTCTCCCTGCTGCACGTGAAGCCGTGTTGAGTGAGTGTCTCTCCCTGCTGCACGTGAAGCCGTGTTGAGTGAGTGTCTCTCCCTGCTGCACGTGAAGCCGTGTCGAGTCGCCGCTTGAGGTGGTGGTGCAGGGTGCGAGTGGGGGTCACCCTGAGCCCCCCCCCCCCCCCCGTCTCCGTGTCTCTGCAGCCCCACGGCGGCCACACGGCGGGGCTCTGAGCGAGGCCACCGCCGCCCCTCCAGGGGAGACGCCGCCGCACAGGGCAGGGCTGCTGGTGGCCGGGGTGCTGGCGCCTGTGGCTGTCGTGGTCTACGTCGTCTCCGTCTGCAAGGGGAACAACACGAGGAGGAGGAGGAGGAGGAGACGCCGTCGGCCTTCAGGGCCCGGGCAGCCGGATCGCCCGGCCCCCCCTGGTGAATGAGCATTGACGTGGGTAGCCGGCCGGAGCTCTCTCTCTCCGTGGCCCCACACTCGGTGTGTCACTGACGAGGTCTCACGTTCACGCCAGAGCTCGCAAACGGGTTTTGATTCCTTACCCGTACCCGGCCGCACCAGGGTCGCAAACGGGTACCCGTACCCGTACCCTACCCGTACCCGGCCGGTTACGGGTAGGGTACGGGTTTCGGGTACCTGATTGCGACCTCTGGGATGAAGCCATGTTGCAGGCGCAGGTGGGTTGATTCTAGAAACTTGAATTCGGTAAAATCATCACGTAGATGGGAAATAATGAAATAATAAAAATATAAAACAATAAAAAATTCTCACGACGTTTCGACTGCAACACAAGCAATCGTCGTCAGGTGTGAAATCCACAGCAAGAAAATTTTAAAAAAAGTGACGGTTTGTCGTGACGTCAGGACCACGGACAGCGATTTGGCAGTTGGCCAGATGGACGAGTCCATCTCTGTTCGGGGAGAAGAGGAGGGGGCAGCAGACAACGGGCTGCGTCTGCAAGTCACGTGAGCGTGAAGACCCGAACAGAGTTGGACTCGTCCATCTGGCCAACTGCCAAATCGCTGTCCGTGGTGCTGACGTCACGACAAACCGCCACTCTTTCTTGCTGTGGATTTCACACCTGATGACGATTGCTTGTGTTGCAGGCGAAACGTCGTGAGAATTGTTATTGTTTTATATTAATATTATTTCATTATTTCCCTTCTACGCGACTTTGTTTTATTTTTATTATTTCATTATTTCCCTTCTACGCGACTTTGTTTTATTTTTATTATTTCATTATTTCCCTTCTACGTGATGACTTTACCCAAAGAACCAAGAAGATGAACCTTCTGTTTGTCCTTCTTTCGACAGTGGCGCTGGGAATGCAGAACGTGCGTAGGGACAGGGACGTGGACGCGCAGCCGCCGATGAACAGACGCGAAGAGAGAACAGGACGAGTGTCGGAGACCTTCGCCGTGTGACGATGTTCAGGCAGCCAGATGCTCCATCCGATTGGTCGGCACGGGGAGTGGGTCGCACACACACACACACATGCACACATACACTCACCCCCACACACTCACACACTCACACCCCCACACAAAGAACTAAGAACCCCCGTATAGCCTTTAACAGACTGTAGGGGCAAGTGCTGTTAGCGAGCACCTATGAAGGCCAGAACGGCACACGAGGGGGTGGGTGGCCAGCACCACGCCCTACCGCCTTTGTCTCCCCAGTGGCGATGTTTACACACCGCACCAGGTACTCATTTGAGGCTGAGGCCCGGGAACCGGTTCAGATAATCGTCACTGGTGTTAGCCGTGAATGGGAATCGAACTCGTGCCGCCGGGTTCATAGCGCAGCGCGCTAACCACTACACTACCGCTCCCCACCCACACACTCGCACACACCCACACACTCACTCTCACACCCATACAGTTACACAGTCACACACCCCCACACACACTCACACACTCCCACACACACTCCCACACTCACACACTCCCACACACCCCCCCACACTCACACACACCCCCCCACACTCACACACACCCCCCCACACTCACACACACCCCCACACACACACCCCCACACCCAACACAACAACCGCCATTCGCCACTAAGTGGCGGTGACGTCACCACGACGCTTGTGCCAGTGTTTCCCCCTCGTGCAAGGAGCGGCTTTTCTCCGAGATGTTCAGATTTCCTCCTACCCTTGCGGTACACGCAACTTACTCATTGGCTGACAATATCCTGCGATGAAACATAAATCAAAAACCCCGAATGTGGAAGGGCCCTACTGAGTGGAGAGTCTCCGTGACACCGCGCAGCCTCCTGGATCATTAAACTATCATCATCATCGTCATCACCATCATCATCACCATCATCATCACCATCATCACCATCATCACCATCATCACCACCACCATCATCATCATCGTCATCAATCATCATCATCGTCATCATCATCGTCATCATCACCATCGTCATCATCATCATCGTCACCATCATCATCATCGTCACCATCATCATCGTCATCATCACCCTCATCATCACCATCATCATCGTCATCACCACCACCACCACCATCGTCATCAATCATCATCATCACTCCGCACCCATTTGTGGGGTTTTTCACCGTCGTCCGAAGTACCGAATTGGGGAGGCATCACGCGCGTGGACAGACGGAGAGGAAACTCGCGAATGTTGCACGATTCTGATGCTGCTAATCCTGCATAATGCACGGGCATGATATGACTTTGAGACCCCCCGCCCACCTCCTACGCATTTCACAAGTGGTACTAATCCCATATCTGCATTTCCCATAAATATGCTAAATTCCTCTTGATATGCAAATTATTTTGTCAAGGCGCTCTTCCCCCCTCCATCCCGGCTTAAATATACGCTGCCAAGCCTGGTGGTGTTTCATTCAGATGCTGTCTTTCCGACAGACCTGTTCTTCATCTGAGGACGGCTGCTTGCGTTGTGGCCGAAACGTCGTGAGAATTATATTGTTTTATTTGTATTATTTTATTATTTCTCTTCTACGTGACTTTACCGAAAGAACCAAGAAGATGAATCCCTGCAGTCACCAAAGAAGCTTTAAATCGAAAGATTCTAGTTGATCGATAATGAAACTGTTCCAGTGGGATAAGGCGTGCTGGAGAGCGGTACGGGATCCATGAGGACGCCCACTCCTCCCGCCCCTGGTGATCATTAACAATCGATGCGGAACTAGTGCACCGCTATTCGCCATCGTGAACACCACAGCCGACTTAATCGAGACCCAAAACGCACACGGCAAACTCCAAAAAACACAGAAAATGCAGCGTTACTCCGATTTAACGTCAATTCGCAAATGACGTGGTCACGTGATTAACACCGCCACCCTCTCAGCCCCTTCGCCTCCACCACCATCACCACCTACTACCACCACCACCACACTATCAATCGCTTCGGTATAACACCGTTTCCATACTCAGGAACGCATCCTCGACGAAAACCTCACCTACTACCACCACCACCACACTATCAATCGCTTCGGTATAACGCCGTTTCCATACTCAGGAAGGCATCCCCGACGTCCACACACACAGAGATAGACACACAGAAAATGACTTTTTTCTGCAAGATTGTATTCAAGTGTAAAGTGTATAGAGCGTCACGCGGCTCAGTGAAGGGTATGATGACGGATGCTGCAGGGGCGGCTCGCTAACTCACTTGTGTAGGGGTCACCGCTCTGCATTGTCCATCCTCACTGTGCCCACACACTCACACACTCACACACACACTCACACACTCATTCACACACTCACTCACACTCACACACTCACTCACTCACACACTCACACACACCACTCTGCATTGTCCATCCTCACTGTGCTCAGTGAACGTTTCGTAGAATTGCCAAACGCGGCGTCAACAAGAACGGAGTAGAAAGGAACAACAACAACAACGCCACTGAGTTGCTAACCGCAATCAAGTGGCGACGGTCAAAAAGCAACAGCGTTTCTGCATTGTGGAAATTCACCACATGCGGATGTTGACAAGTGCATAGCAGGGTAGTGTATCAAGGTGTAGTGTATCAAAGTGTAGTGTTTGTAGTCGTGTAATGTATCGTGTCACGTAGTCATGCGCATGCTGGATGCTATGATACCGGTGCCCCAAACAAACTTTGTGGGGGGGTCACCAAACACACCCACAGGACCCGGCTGAAACCAAATGGAATCGGGATTTCAGCCGAGGCCATCCCTCGACAGCGTCTTGAGGCTACTTGCACAAGAATTGATCGACGGTCCAAGGGCACAGCTTGCAGTCGGCGTTCCAGCGGAGTTGCTCCTGGCAGCCGCACTGCTTCTCCGCCGTGACTGGGAAGGGAACAGCAGCAGCAGAGGCGGTGCGAAACGGACGCGCGGAACCGGTCGTCGTTCTGACCACGAGATTTTTTTAAATTGCAACTTTGCGATCGCCGTTGACGTCACGAGGTGGAAAATCTCCGCGCGCTTCTTGCCGACATTGGAGAGAGAGCGATAAAACACAGCAGTTGAACTGCTGAGCCAGCCTAGAGAGACCTGTCACAACGAGGGTTTGTATACGTGGCGCAGGGCAGGCAGCCTCTGGGCTGGAAAGGAATTCCATCCCCGGACGCCATCACAAGAGCCGTCGTGACGTCACTGCCACCTGTTAGCACATGGCGGTTGGTAGTGACGATGACGGTGGTGGTGGTGACTGGTAGTGATGATGGTGATGGTGGTGGTAGTCACATTGATGGTGGTGGTGGTAGTGACATTGACGGTGGTGGTGGTGGTGACATTGACGGTGGTGGTGGTGGTGACATTGACGGTGGTGGTGGTGGTAGTGACATTGACGGTGGTGGTGGTGACATTGATGGTGGTGGTGGTAGTCACAGTGATGGTGGTGACATTGATGGTGGTGGTGGTAGTGACATTGACGGTGGTGGTGGTGGTGACATTGATGGTGGTGGTGGTAGTGACATTGACGGTGGTGGTGGTGGTGACATTGACGGTGGTGGTGGTGGTGGTAGTGACATTGACGGTGGTGGTGGTGGTGACATTGACGGTGGTGGTGGTGACATTGATGGTGGTGGTGGTAGTGACTGACGGTGGTGGTGGTGACATTGATGGTGGTGGTGGTGACATTGATGGTGGTGGTGGTAGTGACATTGACGGTGGTGGTGGTAGTGACATTGACGGTGGTGGTGGTAGTGACATTGACGGTGGTGGTGGTGGTAGTGACATTGACGGTGGTGGTGGTAGTGACATTGACGGTGGTGGTGGTGGTGGTGACATTGATGGTGGTGGTGGTGACATTGATGGTGGTGGTGGTAGTGACATTGACGGTGGTGGTGGTAGTGACATTGACGGTGGTGGTGACATTGACCTAAGGTTCACGGAAAGCAGTTCTAAAGAAATACGTGTTCAATGTAACTGCGTGGGTGTACGGTACTACTGTATAGTCGTGAAGAACAGTGTGTAGTGGTATAGGGACAGGGTGATTAGAGATAGAGACAGTGGTGCATGCGTGGAGACAATTAAAATGCAAATCAATTTATAACATTTTTGGCATGCGTTTTTCTGGATTTTGTTGCTGTTATTCTGTCTTTTACTGTTCAAATAAACCCACCATTAAAATTATAGACTGATCATTTCTTTGTCAGCAGGCAAACGTACAAAATCAGCAGGGGATCAAATGCTTTTTTCCCTCATTGTAACAAGCTGAGATTAGGAGCACTCCCTTTAAGAGTTTGCTCCTAATCTCAGCTCGTTGCCTGTGTAGGGGTTATTACGGGAGAAAAGGCGGACGAGAAACACAGGGGTGTCTGCACCCGCACACACGGGTGGCCACACCGACGTCCGCATCCGTTAACCACTGGGGGGCCATGGGGGCTCTGTGATCCCCCATAACCCCGCCCCTCCGAGGGGATCTCTATAAAAGGCGGGGAGCCAGAGAGCTCGGGGCCAGTTCGACACGAAGCTGACCAGTGAAGACTGAAGACTCTGAGATTAGGCCCTGGGACTCCCCTGTCTCGCTGCCCTTGTCAGGGCCGAGCTGGGCAAGCCAGCGGCGCGGCCCAAGAGCTCCCGGACCTCTGCCCTTGTAAGGGCAGGGCCGGCTTAGCTGGTGCCGAGATCTCTGCTTACCAGGGCCGGATCAGACAGCCTCCCGTAGCCCATTAGAGGAGGACTGCGGAGCAGGACAGAGGGCTTAGTACTAGGGGTGGTTTCCCACATAGTACGGGTGAAGGGGCCGTTACCCCTTCAACTATTGTGTCTGTCCCTGCGTTAATAAAAAGAGTGTGCCTCAACTCCGTCGTCGTCTCCCTGAACTCACTACACATACAATGGGCGTGAGATACCGATATAGGTGGATGGTGTAGATCGACAGAGTGGTGTACGTGGCCACGGTGGCGCGCGTGGTGGAGGGGGCTCAGCGTCAGAGGGGAGGGGGGGCTGCTCGTGCAGTGCACCCCTCTCACGGCACCGACGGTACGAGTCACCATCACAGGCGCCCCGCCATACATGAAAAACGAGGAGCTGGTGGGAGAGCTGCAACGCTTCGGCACGGTGGCCTCCAGCATCAGCCTGCTGCCCATGAGAACGCGGAACCCGGCCATGCGGCACCTCATGTCCGGCAAACGGCAGGTGCTCCTCATCTTAAAAGGTGTACGCAACGAGCTGGACGTGGCCATCAAGCGCACCGCTGGTGGCCGCGTCCACACGGTGTACTTGGCTACAACCGCACCACGCTGCTACGGGTGTGGCGGCGTGGGACATGTTAAAAAGTACCGCTCCACCAAGACGAGGTTGGGTGGAGGAGACGACGCCGACGCTGCAGCCGCAACAGCAGCAGCAGCGGGAGCATCGTGAGCAGCAGTAGCAGCAGGGGCAGCAGCAGCAAGATGGTGCCGGAGCGCGGAGAGCCAGCACCAGAGAAGGAGCCCGCTGACGATGACGGTGGAGCGTTCACCGTCGTCGGAGGGGCGCGGAAAGAGGAGGATGGGCAGGCGCGAGAGCGCCCAGCCCATGAAGACGGCCGAAACAGCTGGCGACGGTATCCAGCCAGCCGGCTGCCCTGTGGAGGGGGGGGGGGGGGAAGGCCACGGAGGTCACGGGTGACGCACCCCTGGCGGAGACGACCGAGCCGGGAGCGCGACCTCCGGGCCCGGCCTCCCCCCCTCCAACGCAGGGAGAGGAACAGCCGACGACCGCCACCGGCGCCGTGGCTGTGCCGGGTGGCGTTGAGGCTCCGGGGAGCACCTCTTCGTCCATCCCGGGGGAGGGGGAGGAGGTGAACATGGACCTTGGGGGCAGTGGGCTGCCTGCGCGCGGGAGCGTGCCCAGCGAGGCCCCGGCGGCAGAGACGGAAGAGGAGACCTGCGCCGACGTGAGAGGTGGCGCTGCCCTCATCGCCATCGGTGGGTGGGCCGACACCGATGACAACGGTGTGCCGAGCGGTTTCGTGCCGGTGAAGGGCACCCCTCCGCCCACCCCGAAGATGTATGACGACGGAGTGATTGAGAGACTCAAGAAGAGGAAGATGCCCAGAATTGGGCTCAAGCCCGGGGAGACCCCGGCTCCAGGAGGGTCGGCGGAGGCGGCAGGGGAGGCCGGCGCCGATGAGACGGGTCACCGTGAGGACCCTGAGGACGATTGGGACGAGGAGGAGTACCCCCGAAAGCGCGCAGGGTGGAGGGACGGGAGTAGGCCAGGAACGTATACACCCAGTGACATCCTCCGATGGATGAAGCAGGTGTACGGGGCACGGAACGTTCATGTGCGGGACAGGTTCCCCGACAGGGGGGCTTTCATCAAGGTGGCACGGACGGTGGTCAAGGACCCACACAGATACTGCTTCAACCGGCAGGAGGTCTACCGGTTGAAGGCGATGATGACCAAAGTGAGGAAGCTGCCACCCCCCCCCCCCCCACCAGGAGAGGAGGGTGTGGAGGAGCAGGAGGGGCCCTGCCAGGCGAAAGGGCGTCAAAGCCCAGACAGACATCGGACACTGACTGTGCGGCGGTGGCGATGGTGCGTGAGTGGCGTGTGGTGGATGTGGTGCCGACGCTGCGCGTTGCGTGGCAGCGCGTGGGCCGGGTTGTTGAAGGCGCGTGCGTTGTGTGGCCATAAAGGCCGGTGTACCAAATACATTGAAAATGCTCCAGCGCAATTGACGCCGGAGGAATAAAATTGTTATAAAAAGTCTGTCTCTCTCACTGTGTCTCTCACTGTGTCTCTCACTGTGTCTCTCTCTGTGTCTCTCCGTATCTCTCTCACTCCGTCTCTCCGTGTCTCTCTCACTGTGTCTCTCTGTGTCTCTGTCTCTCTGTGTCTCTCTCTGTCTCTCTCACTGTCTCTCTCACTGTCTCTCCGTGTCTCTCTGTGTCTCTCACTGTCTCTCTGGCTCTGTCTGTGTCTCTGTGTCTCTCTGCGTGTCTCTCTCGGTGTCTCTGTCTCTCTCACTGTGTCTCTCCGTGTCTCTCTCACTGTGTCTCTCCGTGTCTCTCTCACTGTGTCTCTCCGTGTCTCTCTCACTGTGTCTCTCCCACTGCGTCTCTCCGTGTCTCTCTCACTGTGTCTCTGTGTCTCTCCGTGTCTCTCTCCGTGTCGCTCTGTCTCTGCGTCTCTCTCTGTGTCTCTCTCACTGTCTCTCTCACTATGTCTCTCCGCGTCTCTCTGTCTCTCTGTGTCTGTCTGTGTCTCTCTCACTGTGTCTCTCTGTGTCTGTGTCTCGCACTGTGTCTCTCCGTGTCTCTCTGTGCCTCTCTCACTGTCTCTCCGTGTCTCTGTGTCTCTCTCCGTGTCTCTCTGTGTCTCTCTCCGTGTCTCTGTCTATGTCTATCTCAATGTGTCTCTCTGTGTCTCTCCGTGTCTCTCTCTGTGTCTCTGTCTGTGTCTCTCTCCGTGTGTCTCCGTGTCTGTGTGCGGGGCGCACTGGAGGGAGCGTGCGGGGCGCGCTAGAGACGACGCTGCTCCGGGAAGGAGACCAGCGGGGTGGTGCGGAGACAGAACCTGAATCAAAGACCAACGGAGACCAGCAGTGCCTGACGGGAGTCTTTTATTACACCACTACTACTAGAGTGGCAGCCTAGCACGCGCTGCGCACACAAACACACACATTGCCTGTGCTGCACACAGCCTCACTCGGCTGCTGGGGGCTCCGTGTCTGTAGCACCGATGAAGGCAATCTCCTCCCCTTCCACCACCTCCACCACCTCCTCCACGTGCAGCAGCTCCATCATCCCCACGGTGACATCGTCGCCATCGTCGCCGCCGTCATCGTGGCGAACCCCGGCCAGCACATTGCTCACGTAGCCGCTGGAGGGAGCGGAGAAAGTAGGTGAAGACGATACGTACGTACCTAGCACACGAGCGCGTATGTACCTAGCGCGCGAGCGCGTGCGTGCCTAGCGCGCGAGCGCGTGTGCACGTTGAACTCGTTATTCCGCACCGTCCGTAGACAAACCGTTTCTAATTGGGAGGTTCGCGTGACGGTGGTTTAAGATGTCACGCGACCACGGGGAAACGGACGCGGCAAACTCCAAATATCCAGAGGCAGGCGTCGTCAGGGGTTGGGATCGAAGCCACGACCTCCTGCGTGCCAGGCGAGGTGGTCAACATCTCATAGCCACCAGCGCCGAGTGATCGTGCAGGAGCCAGGCGGATGGCGTCGCCGCCACGCCACGGGGGGCAGCTTTCATCCGGCGGTGTCCATCGGGGGGGGGGCGAGCTCCTAAAATTACGATTGTTTCTGCTCCACCGCGGTGGTGGTGGTGGCAGTGGTGTTAGTGGTGGTGGTAGTGGTGGTGTTGGTGTTGTGGACCCCCCTAGTGGAGCATCTTCGCCGGTTGGAAACATTTAGGCTGGCCTGCCTACGATCCATCCTGGGTTTAACCAGGCTGGATTGTGTGAGGAGCTCACAAATCCTTGAAAGATCTGGGCAAAGTCCCATCAGTGAGCTCCTCCGGCAGGCAAGGCTGCGTTGGCTGGGTCATGTAGCCCGCATGCCCAGCCACCGCATGCCTAAACAGCTTTTGTTCGGCCGGATCGAGGGGGCTAGACGGGCGCGGCACGGGCTAGAGAAGAGATGGAGTGATGTGGTACAGGAGGACGTGGAGCTGAGTGGACTTGCCGATGACTGGTACCAGCGGTGTCAAGATCGGCCTCAGTGGAGGAGGCTCGTGAAGGACGCTACTGGGCAGTTGGAGGCAGTCGCCCTCCAACAACAACGGAGGGCGGAGGAGCGACGCTCACAACAACGAGCGGAGCGCCGGGTGGCTAAAGCACAGCAAGTTGGCACAGTAGGGGGCACAGGTGGTGCATTAGCCAGTCATCTCGGTCAGTCGACCCGTGGCACCTGGGTCTGCTCCGTGACCTCCTGCCAGCAGGCGTTCGACACTTCACGTGGCCTCAAGGTGCACTTGGCCTGGCACCGGCATCGTGGTGACGTCACCGCCACTTAGTGGCGAATGGCGGTTGTTGTTGTTGTTGTTGGTGTTGTTAGCGTTAGTGGCTACCTGCAGTCGGAGACGGTATCCTTCTCGGGGAGCAGGTTCGGGGCGTTTCCTCCTCGCTCGTCTACTGGGGAACGAGAAAATCAAGCAGAACGTGACAACAACACGACACGCGACACGCAAACCAAACACATGCGCGCCGTCGGCACGTGCAAAGTATAGCAATGGTTAACAAATCTATTAAAATCAGTACATAGATTACAAATACATTTGTTGTATCTTACCGGGTAAGCCCCCCGCTGTGCAACTACGTAACTTGAGTAGAAGCTACAGCGGCTATCACAAGTGTCGGCTCAACTCGGTGGCTCATCGTCGTCATCATCATCATCGTCGTCATCGTCGTCGGGCGGCAAATGAATATCATCAGCCAAATGACTCTGAACGCGCAGAGACACGCAGCAGGAAGTGTCAGGGTCGGGATCGAACCCACGACCTCCTGCGTAATAGGCAACCTTCTCAGCCACCGTGATGATGATGATGAGAGACACGCAAACTCCAAATATACAGCAGCAGGTGTCAGGGGCGGGGATGTAACCCATGACCTCCTGTGTAGGTAGTTAACATCTCCTAGCCACCGTGATGATGATGATCATGAGAGAGACTCGCAGACTCCAAATATACAGCAGCAGCAGACGTCGTCAGTGTCTGGATCCAAGCCACGACCTCCCAAGTACCAAGCGAGGGAGTCAACATCCTCGCAACGCCACCGCCACGCTCACCATCAACATCTCATAGCCACCGCAACGCCACCGCAACACTCACCGCCACGTTTGCCGGCGCTCCGTGTGCCCCACGCGGTGCACACCACGAAGGGGAGGATCGCCAGCACCGCTATGGCCGCCATGAAGCTGATGGAGGCGCTGCCGCCACCGGCGGGGAGCGTCGCCTCGTCTCCCGTAGACACCACGGACGAGGGTCGGGAGGTGGTGGTGGTGGCGGTGGTGGTGGCGGCTACGATATTGGGGAGGCACGGGGAGATACGAGGAGACGCGGGGAGACACGGGTAGAAATGGGGAGACAGAGACACGGGGAAACAGAGAGACACAGTGAGACAGATACAGACAGCGAGAGACACAGACAGACAGACAGAGACAGAGAGAGACACAGACAGAGAGAGACACGCATATAAAGGATTTATAGTGACAAACGTTTTTACGGGTTAATTTTTTGAGCGGTCGAGGTCACAAGACGGAACGGGAGCGGCGGCGGCGGCGCGAGGAGCGCGAGAGAGCAGCGCAGAAAGCCGACGGAGAAGCACTCGGGCCAGACACAAGCATTAGCTGCCAAGGCACCAGCACCAGCAGGGAAAACTCTCAAGAGCCATGGCTACGCACCGTCCTCGAGTGCGCCCGCCTGGACGGGCGGCGACGCGGGCCCCGGGCCGACCGCCGTGTGTGCCCGCACCGTCACCTCGTACGGGGCCCGCTCGCTCAGCCCGCGCAGCGTCACGCTCCTCCGCTCCGCGGGCTGCAGCGGCGTCTGGCGCCAGCCACCAACCCCGCTCGGCCGCCCTCCCGAGCCGTCCTCCCCGGCCTCCCCGTCCTTCCCGTCGTCCCCCCTCCCCGAGCCGTCTGCGTCGGGTGCGTGCGCCGCGCCTTGGCCGGGCGGCAGCTTCCTGTAGGCGACCGTGTAGCCCGTGATGGTGCCGTGCCGGCCGTGTGCGGGCGGCGGCTCCCAGCTGACCAGCACGCTGCCGGGGCTCAGGGAGACGCACGACGTGTTTTGTGGGGGTGCCGAGGGGGCTGTGGGTCGGGTTGGGATTGTGGTGGAGGTGACAGGGGCGAGGGGGTAATGGGGAGAAACATCAGAAACCGCTGCGACATGGATGTGAATAACCCAGGGGGTGAAAAACGCAAGTTAGTCAATGACTCGTGCTGCAAAGCGGGAGCTTTACAATTCCAATGATGTGAAAAAAAAAACATTAAAACCTCCGTAGGCGTGGGGGGTACGCGGCGCGTACCTGACTGCTTGGTGCGCTCCGTGACCGTGAAGGTGGCGGGGCCCAGCCCGGCGCGGGAGCGCGCCGACAGCTGGAAGCGGTAGACGGTGTCGGGCTGCAGGCGCTCGAGCAGGAACGTCACGGCGGAAGGCTCCAGCGTCACCACCTCCTGGCGAGCGATCAACGGCAAGGCGGAGGTTGCGACGGTCACTGTCGTCAATCGTCAGCGGCGTCGTCGTCGTCATTGTCCGCATCACGAGCGGTTGTCCGATTAGCGAACAGGGTTCACATACAAACATCTTTTAATCATCACCACTGCCATTATCATAATCGTCGTCGTTATTGTCATTGGCGTCGTCGTCACCATCATCATTGTTGTTATCATCATCGTCGCCGTCGTCACTATTGTCTTCACTTAATTGCACTTTTGAGTGTGTGGTCTCCCGTGTAAAAATAATTGATAATAACAGAGCCCTCAATTTCCCCATCAGAGCTTCACCGAATCGCAAGACTCATCCACAAGGGGTGGGGCTGGGTGGGGAGGGGCTGGGTGGGGGGTGGGAGGGGTGGGGCTGGGTGGGGAGGGTGGGGTGGGGCTGGGTGGGGAGGGGCTGGGTGGGGGGTGGGAGGGGTGGGGCTGGGTGGGGAGGGTGGGGTGGGGCTGGGTGGGGAGTGGCTGGGTGGGGTGGGGCGAGGTGGGGGTGGATGGGGTGGGGCTGGGTGGGGAGGGGCTGGTCACCCCGTGGTGCCCTTATAAAACTCAACGTTTCACCTACTCACGCCGGCTTGTGCCCGCCCTCACAGTCGGGCATATTTGCGGAATACACCACGCCGCCGTTGACCCTGCAGGCCATTGACCGAGCAACCCGACGTTCCTACCAGCTCCCTCCGCAGGACAATGTGTTAATCGGCACTCCCCATTCTGTTAGCGGGTAGCTGCCCCTTCTCGTCAACATGGGGCAGAAGCGCCACCACGCCAGGGAGTCGACGACAATCCCTGGGATGGGGACCCCGGGAGGGGGGACCGGGGGATGATGTCACCTTCCAGAAAGTTCTGGAAGGGAGGGCGTGTCTAGGGCGGAGCAAGCCACGAAGCAGGGGGGTGATGTCACCTTCCAGAAAGTTCTGGGAGGGAGGGCGTGTCTAGGGCGGAGCAAGCCACGGAGCAGGGGGATGATGTCACCTTCCAGAAAGTTCTGGAAGGGAGGGCGTGTCTAGGGCGGAGCAAGCCACGGAGCAGGGGGATGATGTCACCTTCCAGAAAGTTCTGGAAGGGAGGGCGTGTCTAGGGCGGAGCAAGCCACGGAGCAGGGGGATGATGTCACCTTCCAGAAAGTTCTGGAAGGGAGGGCGTGTCTAGGGCGGAGCAAGCCACGGAGCAGGGGGATGATGTCACCTTCCAGAAAGTTCTGGGAGGGAGGGCGTGTCTAGGGCGGAGCAAGCCACGGAGCAGGGGGATGATGTCACCTTCCAGAAAGTTCTGGAAGGGAGGGCGTGTCTAGGGCGGAGCAAGCCACGAAGCAGGGGGATGATGTCACCTTCCAGGAAGTTCTGGAAGGGAGGGCGTGTCTAGGGCGGAGCAAGCCACGAAGCAGGGGGGTGATGTCACCTTCCAGAAAGTTCTGGGAGGGAGGGCGTGTCTAGGGCGGAGCAAGCCACGGAGCAGGGGGATGATGTCACCTTCCAGAAAGTTCTGGAAGGGAGGGCGTGTCTAGGGCGGAGCAAGCCACGAAGCAGGGGGATGATGTCACCTTCCAGGAAGTTTTGGGAGGGAGGGCGTGTCTAGGGCGGAGCAAGCCACGGAGCAGTACACAAGCCGGACCTCTCAAGGGTCCGGCTCAGTCGTCACACCGGTGCTAAGAAGGGGCTGGACTAGGAGCCTGGACTCCAGGCTCTACTGCCCTTCTCAGGGCCGGGGGGTCTGAGTGGAGTGTGGTCGGTGGTGAGACCCTGGGGGACCCCCCTCTCACGTCCTTCTCAGGGCCGGGGGGTCTGAGTGGAGTGTGGTCGGTGGTGAGACCCTGGGGGCATCCCCTCTCACGACGTCCTTCTCAGGGCCGGGGGGTCTGAGCGGACCAGAGGTCAGGACTCGTACGTGTAGCCCGGAGGCCGTTCACCTCCGTGGGTGTCGGGTGGAAGGGGCCGTTACCCCTTCGTGTCAGGGACCTGCACCCAGATTGTGAATCAATATCGTGTTGCCTCGCAACAAGAAGAAGTTCTCACATTATGTACCCACTGCAATAGGACACCGTGTGAGTGTGTGTACGATGGCAAAGTCCACGCGTCTCTACAACGACAGCACCAACCTTCAAGGTGCATCTAATGAACGGGGGTTTGTCTCGACGATTGGACCTCCCCCTGTGAGTGTGGCCGATGGAACAACCCACACACCTCCTCCTCCTTGTCGTTGCTGTTGTCCCCCCCGTGGCGGACGTAGAGCTCGTAGCTGGCGACGGCGCCGTGGTGCGGAGGGGTCCAGCGTAACAGAATGCTCGATTCGGACACCGCTTCTGCTGTCAGCTTCACCGGCTGGACAGGAGGAGCTGTGGGACAAAAAGTCATCACGTACAAATGTCTGTTATTTAACAACGTGTGTGACGTACAGGGATTCTGCCGTGGCAAGATGTTGAGTTTTATCATCATCAGCACAATCCATGTAGGTGTCCACTGCAGTTTCGTCATGTGGTCAGACAGAGGAAAGTGGAAACATTTTCACGTATATGCATACTCCACTTGAAATCCAGGTCACCGGTTCCATATCTCGAGTTCGACAGCTGAAGCCATGGGCAAGTCCAACCAATGTTTGAACCTGTTCTGGGCCTCATACCGCAATGATATTTTGCAAAATGGATGTTTTCATTAACGTGCATCTCACAAGATTACATTCGTGTTTACACATACGCAGCAGTATTAAAGGTATACACCGCAGTTAGTCAGTGCCATATCGTGTGTGCAGTGGGGTCCAGTGCAAGTCCCCCTCCCTCTTCTAAGCCGTCTGGGCAGCATCACAAACAACCTGGCCACCATTACCCCTCTAGAGGGCGTCTCCTTCTCGAAGCGGCGGCCCTTCGACGCTTGCTTTCCCTAGCGTCGCCACGCCGCGTGTGCGCGCACGTGTGCTCCTTGCCTGCGACGGTGGTCTCGACGTAGATCTTGTCGGACAAGGGCCCGTCGCCAGCGGACGTGAAGGCGAGCATGCGAAGCACGTGCGGTGTGTTGGGCGCCAGGCCGCCCAACAAGGCGAAAAAGTCATCGCCGCCGACGACGCTCTCCAGCCAGGTGCTCTCGGGCCGCACGGGTTCGACGGCGCAGTAGACGCGGTAGCCACGGATCACCCCGTTGGGCACCTTGGGCTGGCGCCACGCTATCAGCAGGATGGGGGTGCGGCCCAGCATGTACGCGTGCACGTTGCGCGGCGGGCCCGACGGCGCCTGTTCGCCGGTGCGCGCCAATGCCGGCGGGCTGGGCGGCCCGCGCCCCATCCCGGTCACCGCCAGCACCCGCAGCTCGTACATCGAGTCGGGCTCCAGGCCCGCGAGCGTGTGCTGCGTGTCGGGCACGGCGTCCGTCTCCCGGAAGGGGCCCTCCGACGATTGCAGCTTGTACTGCGGCGACAGCGGGGTTGGGGGGCAGGCGGGCGGTGGTGGAGATCGCTCGCTCGACGCACGCGTTTATATCCGCGTAAGATGCGCAGGCGCCGGGGTCGAATTTCACAGCAAGATAAGCACCGCTGCACTACCGCTTCCCACCACAACCGCATACCTAACAACAACAACAACCGCCATTCGCCACTAAGTGGCGGTGACGTCACCACGACGCTTGTGCCAGGCCAAGTGCACCTTGAGGCTACCACGTGAAGTGTCGAACGCCCGCTGGCAGGAGGTCATACCTAACACACGCGCGCACACACACTGCCTTTGCAACTCGAGCATACGGCTGTATCCGCGCGCCCGCAGCACAGAAGATGAAGTCGGTAACTTTTTGGCTGGGTAATGTAGGAATCGTAACTGAGAAACCATCGAGTTTCCTGCGGATTCATCTTCTTGGTTCTTTCGGTAAAGTCACGTAGAATGGAAGTAATAAAATAATAAAAATAAAACATCATAAAATAATTCTCACGACGTTTCGGCCACAACGCAAGCAACCGTCTTCAGGTGAAGAACAGGTCTGTCGAGAAGACAGCATCTGAATGACTTTCCGACAGACCTGTTCTTCACCTGAGGACGGCTGCTTGCGTTGTGGCCGAAACGTCGTGAGAATTGTATTTTATGTTTTATTTTTATTATTGTATTACTTCCCTTCTACGTGACTTTACCGAAAGATGAATCCCTGCAGTCACGAAAGCTTTAAATAGAATTTTTTCCTGCGGATGTTAACTACCTCGCCTGCTATGAATGAGGGAGGGTTCGATCCTGACCCTGACGCCTGCTGCTGCTGTATATTTGGAATTTGCGTGTCTCCGTCACGGTGGTCGCGTGGATTTTTCTCCGGGTCCTCCGGTTTTTCCCTCCACATTTAGAATCGGCGTGCGTTCAAGAGCACTTGGCCGCTATACATTTCAAGCCACTTCGCTGAACTATCATCCGTGACCAGGTCACTTCTGAAAAAGAGCTATACAGCTCAGTGGGCTAAACTCCAAACATACAGGCGTCAGGGCCGGCATGGAAACCACGTTTCACCAGCAGGATGCCCAATGGTTCGGCGTGCTGCAAGCCGTCCTCACCTGGATGACGTAGAAGAGGACAGGGTCAGGGCCGAGCAAGTCCCATGTCAGCGTCACGCTGGTCGACGTCGTCTCCGTCACCGACAAGCCCAGGGTCGTCGGCAGGCCTGGGGGAGGTGGGCAGGGTAGAGGGGGGCGGTGGGGGGTGATGGAGCGGTGGTGAATCGGATAAGGGAGAGGCAATTGGCTACGATTGGCCAGTTGGAGATAGGGTCAGAATGCAGAGTTGGGACATGGATGAGGAGGGAATTAATTTCCGTTGTGTGCAATGTTTGTTGTGATTAATCATACAAACACAAGATCCAGGTCCGATTCAACACAGTACAGACATTCTAGATTTGAAGCTTTCGTGACTGCAAGGATTCATACTCTTAGTTCTATCGGTAAAGTCACCATGTAGGTGAAAAAAGAAATTAAAATTTATAAAAATAAAGCAATAAAAATCACGACGTTTCGGAGGCAACACAAGTCTCCGTCTTCAGGTGAAGCCGTCACAGGAAAATATCTGTATCAAGTGATGAAAAATATCTGTATCAAGTGATGAAAAATATCTGTGTCAAGTGATGAAAAATATCTGTATCAAGTGATGAAAAATATCTGTATCAAGTATCACTTGATACAGATATTTTGCTGTGACGGTTCTGCCTGAAGACGGAAGCTTGTGTTGCCTCCGAAACGTCGTGATTTTTATTCTTTTATTTTTATTAATTTTTATTTAATTTTTTACCTACATGGTGACTTTACCGAAAAAACTAAGAGTACAGTACATACAATTCGTGATCTGATCCCATCTGTGAAGGATGTGATCCCTGACACGCAATACCCCGGCGTCTACAAACCAAGCTGTGTCTGCAGCAGTAGTTACATTGGGGAAACTAAGCGACATTTCTCAGACCGTGTTCGCGAACACAAGGCGGATCTGAAACACGGTAGGACCAACACCTCAGCCGTGGCCGATCATCGTTTTAACGCTGTGGTGGGCTCACACGTGACATTGATTTCTCCAAGACGAAGGTACTCTGCAAACCCATTGGCTATCAGCAAACATTTGTTCATGAAGCCATCCAGATATAGAAACAGACACAATTTGAACCGAGAAGATGGGGGTACAAACTGAGCAATCATTGTAATGACGTTATTAACCAGGTAAAGTCATCACTGGCTGCGATGCTTCCATTCCGACTCTCTGAGTTACATTACCTTGTTAAATGTCTTCACATTAACCGGCTAAATGTCTCACTAACACAGCTACTGCTCATAATCAACGTTTTTGGGGGTTAGATCGCGTTATTTATAAATGTGTCGTAACCCTCCACCACCCGACACGGCCAATCAGTAAAAAAGTGTCACGTTGACAAAAGACAATTAGTTCACTGCTTTAGCCCACCGGTGTGTTGAAGCGTGAAACCACAACAATTTACAATTTGAGTAGCACGACGTTTCGCTGGTAATTGCATCCAGCATCATCGGGCAATTCGCCAGAATGGTGAGGCTCTGCTCTGTCTCCCGTTCTTATATAGAGCAGCAGCAGCAGGGTGACGTAATCATTAACTCATTAACTCATCAGGTGCCAAGATTCAAGGGGGGTTATTGTAATTATATACTAGATTAGTAATCAGGCTATTGTTACGATGCGAGTTGTAGATTAGTAATCATTTGGAATGTGTTTTATTGTGATTATGCTACATTAGTAATCAGTGTTTGTTTCTGATTGGCCGTGTCGGGTGGTGGAGGGTTACGACACATTTATAAATAACGCGATCTAAACCCAACAACGTTGATTATGAATATTGGTCGCGAAAGCCTGCTACGTGTTAAACAGCTACTGCTCCCTTCTCCTTGATGTTCAAGCGGCTGAATGTCTCTCATTAACACAGCCGCGGCTGCGGGAGCAGTATGTTTTTTATCAATCTGTCCGCCGCTCGCTCCGCTCCACGCGAGCACACACAGTGCTCGTGATGAATCACGACTATTCTTTGTTCTTTCGGTAAAGTCACGTATAAAGATATAATAATAATAAATTAAATAATAGCTTATTACGACGTTTCGATTGCAACACAACCAATCATCATCAGGTATAGTGAAATAGCGACATAAAATCTAACCAGAAAACTATAGACAGACATATAAGCAGACAGATATCACCAAGATACACAGAGAGAGTGACACAGGTACAGAGAGGGAGATTGTCTCTGTGGGGTGGCCTTAAATAGACAGGGGGGGGGGCGGAGGCAGAGAGAGGGAGGGGGTTAGAGTCAAAATTTACATGTCAATGAGTACGAAGAGACGCGTAGTAAAGTACGCAGGCTTAGAGGGAGAAAGAACACACTAAATTAAATAACCTAGCAAAGTATCGAAATGTTACGTAAAACGACACAGAGTTAAGAATGAATCACAATCTCCGTGGCCGCCTCTGCCTTCTCGCTCCGCTTGGGCTGCTCAAAAGCGGTTGTGTCTCGTGTGATGATGGTTAAGGCGGTAGGGGCTCTCCGACTCTCGTGCGTGTTTCGTGCGACACCAGGCCACGTCGCATCCAGTCACGCTCCAATACACCCTCCGTTGGATAGATGTTGGAGAGGTGTTTTTTTTTTAAGACGTAGGCACAAAACGACGCGTCGTTTACCAAAATGTTTAAAATACGGTCGGCCACATCGTTAGGGTAAACATCCTAGAACATATCTTCTTGGTTCTTTCGGTAAAGTCACGTAGAATGGAAATAATAAAATAAAATTAATAAAACATAATAAAATACAATTCTCACGACGTTTCGGCCACAACGCAAGCAGCCGTCCTCAGGTGGAGAATAGGTCTGTCGGGGAGACAGAGTCTGAATGACCTGTTCTCCACCTGAGGACTGCTGCTTGCATTGTGGCCGAAACGTCGTGAAAAATATGTAAATATTTTTTTATTTTTTTATTGTTTTATTATTTCCATTCTACGTGCCTTTACCAAAAGAACCAAGAAAATGAATCCCTGCAGTCACGAAAGCTTTACATCGAAAAAAAAAAGATGTAGATGATGATGTTGATGATGTTGATGATGTTGATGATGATGATGTTGATTATTAATGTTAATGATGATGATGTTAATGATGATGATGTGAATGACTGTCTTCTCGACAGACCTGTTCTCCACCTGAGGACGGCTGCTTGCGTTGTGGCCGAAACGTCGTGAGAATTATCTTATTATGTTTTATTTTTATTATTTTATTACTTCCCTTCTACGTGACTTTACCGAAAGAACCAAGAAGATGAATCAGACAAGTGACTGTGTGACGGGGGGGGGGGTGAGAAATGTGACGTCACATCAAAATACGCACTACAATGACAATAGTTTAAAGCGATTTGAAGCATGTTTTATTTGGGGGGGGGGGGGCAGAGCTTTGTGACGTCATATTTGAGGGGGGGGGGTCTGACTTTTTGTGACGCCGAGTGACGAAGGGGGGGGGGGTAAAAAAAGTCTAAAATCGCGTGATGTCATTTATGGGCGGCCCCTTGGCAGAATTCCCAATCAAGCTGCACAAGATTTGCTGATGTGCATGGACGTGTGTGTGTCTGAGTGTGTTAGTGTGTTTGTGTGTCTGTGTGTCTGTGTGTATGTCTGTGTGTGTGTCTGAGTGTGTTAGTGTGTGTGTCTGAGTGTATGAGTGTGTGTGTGTGTATATGAGTGTGTGTGTGTGTCTGAGTGTGTTAGTGTGTGTGTGTGTCTGAGTGTGTTAGTGTGTGTATGAGTGTGTGTGTCTGAGTGTGTGTGTGTGTGTCTGTGTGTGTATGTCTGTGTGTGTGTGTGTGTCTGAGTGTGTTAGTGTGTGTGTGTGTATGAGTGTGTGTGTGTATGAGTGTGTGTGTATCTGAGTGGGTTAGTGTGTGTCTGAGTGTGTGTGTGTATGAGTGTGTGTGTGTGTGTTGGGAGCGGTGGTGTAGCGATTAGCAAGCTGCACTACGAACCCAGCCACAGAGTTCCATTCCCACTCACGGCCAACACCAGTGACAATCATCTGAATCGGTCCCGGGCCTCCACTAGGTGGACTCAGCCTCAAACGAGTACCTGGTGTGGTGTGTAAACATTGTCACTGGGGAGACAAAGGCGGCCAGGCGTGGTGCTGGCCACCCACCCCCTCGTGTGCCGTGCCGGGCTTCATTAGGTGCTCGCTAACAGCACTTGCCCCAACAGTCTGTTGAGGCTACACGGGGGATCTTTGTCTTTGGGCGAGCAGAGACAGGCAGGCATGGGGGCAATGGAGAAGGCGGCAATGGAGACGTTCAGACAGGGAGACAGACGGAGTGGCCGGGAGACTGACAGAGACCGCCGGAGGCTCCAGACAGACTTCAGACACAGGCAGAGACGAGACAACCATCAGACAGACAGGAGGAGGTGGAGGAGGAGGATAGACAGATGGCAATGCGACACGCACGTGCGGAAAAGCTCGTCACAACCAGTTAATAATCAGCAGGAGAAATCACTCCGCAGAAATTGGTCCTGTAAAAATTAACCCGTAAAAATAAAGTTTTTCACTATAAATCTCCTTTATATGCGTGGCATCGGTTTTATTTTATTATTCATTTCTGTTTTTCTGGAGTAAGAGTTTCATTTTTATCACATTGGTATTTTAAATTAAATATGAAAAAAAAAATCCTAAAAATTGGAACATTTAGGAAAAAATTTTTCAGGAAAATAAATTGTCACGCAACAACGAGTCTGTGTGCAAAATGTCAGCTCGATTGGATCACGGGAAGTGGGTTAAAAACGACCGAAAGATTTGCACGGTCGTAAGCAAGCAAGTGTAGAGGTGTAATTGCGCATGTCTACGAATGTTGAGGTGTGATTATGCATGGCCACGGATGGCCAACAAACACAAGGGGCGGGGTTACGGCCGTACACAAGGGTGGCGCTCGCACCGACGTCCGCATGTGTATCCCCCACGGGCCCCCCCCTTGGGGGCAAGTCCTATAAAAGGTGATGAGCCGAAAGGCTCGGGAGTCGGGACTCAGCTATAACCAGAGAAGACGGAAGACCAGCTAGTGTAGGCCCCAGAGCTCCCCTGGCTCGCTGTCCTTATAAGGGCCGACCAGGGCAAGCCGGTGGCGTGGCCCCGAGAGCCCAGACGAAGCTGGTCTGGTGACTCAGGGAGCCGGGATCCCAGCTTAACCAAGCTGGGACAGATAGCCTCCCCTAGTCCCGTAGTGGAGGAATTGGTATAGGTTAGAGGGGTTAGCTGTCGAGAAATCCCTGTAGCCCAGTGACCTGTAAATAACTGTGTTGGTGTAATAAATAAGTGTGCCTCCGATCCTGTCGTCAAGCCTCCATATACTTACTACATCTGGTGTCAGAAGTAAAACGTCCAAACGATGGACACACGAGGGACGACACGTACCAAGGAGTCGGAGATGGAAGACGCCGCGGCCGATTCAACACCAGAGATGGCCGGGGTCGGATCGGAGCAGCCGGGGCCAAGTACGCCCGTGCCGCTACGACAAGAGGGGGGGGATGCGTCGGCTGAAGGACTCCGGCTGGCCCACTCCCGCCTGGCGGAACTGCTCTACGCCGCCGCCGCTGCGTTGGAGGAGATCACGCGGCTGGGGGCTGGAGGGGCAGCGCGGGTCGACGACAGCAGCCGGCGCGCGGCGACGTTTCCCGCCACCCCGACGCGGCTGGCGGTTAAATTTCCCGCCATCTCTACAGTGCGAGCGGACGGCGGGGCCGGCCCGCGTCACGTGACTGCTGAGCGCCAAGCACAAGCCGTGACATCATCAACACCGGCCGGCGCGTCAACATCGGAGCGACCGGCGATGCCATGTGCACAGCCCGCCCACACTGTATCATCGGCGGGGAGCGACGGAGAGCGATCTACAGCCACGGACGTCGCCTTGCAGCAGCGTCTGCCACCTCTGAAAGAATTCGTAGGCGCAGACGGAGACTGGGGCGGCTTCAAGAGACGGTTCATCGCTCATCAGGAGATGGCGAACTGGACGGACGCCGAGGCTCTACGCGCGCTGCCAGCGATGCTGGACAACGACGCCCTGGCTACCCTCACCTCGGCGCCGAGGGAAAAGCGCGCCACCCTACACCTGGCGTTGCAGCTGCTGTCAGCCGTCTATGGGCCGCCTTCGGACTGCAGGCAGCTTTTCCACGATCGGCGTCGGGGCACCAACGAATCACCTCTGGCCTTCCGGACTGCTCTCCTGGCTCTAGCGAAGGCTGCTTTCCCAAGGATGGACGAGGAAGGAGTGGATGCCATGGTGGCTGAGAAGCTGCTGCTACTCGCTGATGAGCTGGACGTCAACGTCCTGGCTCAAGACAACTCAGAGATGTCGTCCCTGCTGGTCGCGCGCCACATCCACGGGGGCTTGCGGTCCCTTCGTCGAAAGGCGGCAAAGGGGGCGGCCAGCCATGCCATGGCGGCTACCGCCCTCCCATCGGAGGAGGTCTGCGGGGTGGAGCGGCGAGGGGAATGGAGAGCGGCAGTACCACAGGCTCGGAATGGACCGAGCCGCCAGGAGCAGCCCAGGACATCGGGGGCGCTCACACGCTGCTACAACTGTGGCCTGCAAGGCCACGTTGCGTCAGGATGCCGGGCTCCCCGTCAGCGCGGGGCGACACCTCGTCAGGACGCCACGCCGTCTCCTCCCAAGCTCCAGCAGAGAAATACGGCGAGTCGCGGCACCTCACACGTTTGGCCCACGCACACATCCGACACACACTCACGCGCCCAACTAAACAGGGCTCCAAATTCCCCATCCGTCGCGCGCGATTGTTCGGTAATGCGGCGGGCGCTCCAACCGGGTCAGTGGTCGGAGCTCGCCCATCGTGTCGTTGCTGCGTCGGCGGGATCATCGGTCGTGGTCGGTCACATTGATGGGGTAGAGGTGCGGATTTTAATTGACACAGGGGCATCGGCGACCATTATATCTGATTTAATTTATAACATCCTTCCCGTTCAAAGTCGTCCCTTGCTCCCTGTTGACGTGCCGTGCTATGCCGCTAACGGGGGCTCTCTAGGCATTATTGGCCAAATCCGCGCCACTATCTGCATTGGGGACATTAAATTATCCGGGCCTGTTTTGGTTTCCTCCTCACTCGCGGTTCCGTGCCTGTTGGGGACGGATTTTCTGGCCAAAATGCCCATCCGCATCCTTATTGACCAAGGGTGCATTGAGCTCCCATCGGGCCGACGCGTTACATTTCTGTCTTCCCCCACCACGGAGCGTCGGGCGTTTGCCACCGTGCAGGCGCTCGTCACAAAAACTGTGCGCGTGCCTCCGGGGGCTCAGATGCTCGTCCCTCTTAGGTTGCGTCGGCCGTTTAATGAAGGGGTTGCGGATCGGGGGGTCTTGTTGGGACCATCTCGGGCCGGGGTAAATGGACCAGATTTGCTCGCGGCTCAGACCATGGTGAGAGGGGATGGGGACCCCTTCATTGCAGTCCTTAATGTGGGATCGCGAACGGCCGTGGTTCCTCAAGGGACCGTGCTTGCACACGCAACGCCGGTACCCTATGAGGAACCACTCGTGGGTCAGGTATCCACCGATCCTCCGTCGCGACCGCATTCGGACTGTGATGACGGTTGGCTGGATGCGCTTTGCGCGGGTTCAGTGGACCTGTCCGACTCGCAGCGCGCGCAGCTGCGAGTTCTTCTGAGCGAATTTGCTGACGTTTTTAGTCAACACAAATTTGATATTGGTTGTACTAAATTGCTGCGACACCATATTGACACGGGTGACAGCGCGCCAATCCGCCAAAATCCCTTTCGGTTGAGTCCCGCCGAAAAGGATCATGTCAAATCGGCTGTTGATGACATGCTAGCCGCCGATATCATTTCCCCTTCCAATAGCCCGTGGGGCGCGCCGATCGTTTTGGTGAAAAAACACGACGGCTCACTGCGGTTTTGTGTCGACTTTCGGCGTCTGAACAAAATCTCTGTGGCAGATGCGTACCCGCTTCCTCGAATGGATGAGTCGCTCGATGCCTTGGCGGGGGCGCGATTCTTTTCCACCCTCGATTTGCTATCTGGATTCTGGCAGCTTCCTCTGGATGACGAATCAAAACCTAAGACTGCTTTTCGGACACCGCAGGGTCTCTTCCAATTTAACCGCTTGCCGATGGGTTTACATTCTGCGCCGGCAACTTTTCAGCGGTTAATGGAATTGGTCTTGGCAGGGTTGCAATGGGATTCGTGTTTGATTTACTTAGACGATGTCATCGTCTTTAGCAAATCCTTCGAGGAACACCTCCAGAGGTTGCGTGCTGTTTTTCTCAAATGCGGGCTGCCAATTTGAAATTTAAACCACAGAAGTGCCATTTACTCCGCGAATCGGTGCGATATTTGGGTCACATTGTTGGGCGCTCGGGGATATCCACTGATCCCGCCAAAACGGAATGCGTCAGCTCCTGGCCGACTCCCACCTCTGTGGGAGAGGTCAGGAGTTTCATTGGGTTCGCGTCGTATTATCGGCGATTTGTGGCTGACTTCGCTACGATTGCGAAACCTTTGCATGCCTTGACGTCCAAGGGAGTCAGGTTTCATTGGGGGCCGGAGGAGGAGGCTTCTTTTCGCGCCCTCCGGAATGCTTTGGTGGGGGCTCCGCCGTTGAATTACCCGGATTTTTCACAACCCTTCTTGCTCGATACAGATGCAAGTAACACGGGCATCGGGGGCGTGCTGTCCCAGCTCATTGGGGGCGTAGAGCATGTGGTGGCTTACGGTAGTCGGGTACTGTCTCCAGCCGAACAGCGGTACTGCGTTACCCGTCGGGAATTATTGGCGATTGTTATTTCATTCAGCAGTACCGCCCGTATCTGTACGGTCGGCGGTTCACCGTCCGTACAGATCATGCGGCCCTACAATACGCCCTGCGGGTTCAACAACCATCGGGCCAGTTGTCTCGATGGTTGGAGATTCTCCAAGACTATGACTTTGTCACCACATATCGTAAGGGTCTCCGCCACACGAACGCTGACGCCCTGTCGCGATTGCCACCCACTTCGGAGTGCGCGTGCCTCTTGGTTCGGGGCGTTGTAGGTCTCCGAACGTCACCACCGATTCGGTCCTCGTGGCCGCTGCCGATGCGCCTTCGGTTTCGGGTCCTATCGAGCAAGAAGGGAGGGATTCGTTGCTGGGGTTGTCAGTCGCGGAATGGGGTCGCCTCCAAATGGAGGACACCTCCCTCCTCGCTCTGCGCCGTCGCGCCGGGGGGATTGGCCAGGGGGTGGAAAACGTTGACTCGTGGGGGTTGTTCCAGGGACTTTTAATGCACTGGGATGGTAAAACCCGGCGCCAGCGGCTCGTGGTGCCTGCTGCTTTAAGGGGTAAGGTGGTATGGGCTGTTCATGAGCGGCTTCTGCACTTGGGGGTTCATAAGACCTTTGCCACGCTCCAGCTAGATTTCTTCTGGCCGGGCATGGAAAAGGACGTGGGGGACCTCTTGGGGTCGTGCACGCAATGCGCGCAGAGGAAGCCACCTGCTAGGGGTCCAACCCTCCGCTGCAGTCCATAAAAGTTTCCAGGGTTAACGAGCTCGTCGCTCTGGACATACTTGGCCCATTTCCCGCTACACCCAGGGGCAATAGGTATTTACTAACGGGGGTTGAATACTTCACGAGATGGCCTATGGCCTGGCCCCTGGCGAACCAGTCGGCAGCAGCCATCGCGGAGGCCTTTGTCCAGGGCTATGTCCTCGACAAGGGTGCTCCGGAACGGCTGCTTACTGACCAGGGTAGGAATTTTCTGGTAAACTCCTACGTGAGGTGTGCGACCTCTTGGGTACGGAGAAGGTTCGGACCTCTCCGTATCACCCACAAACTGACGGGATGGTGGAACGGCTGCATCGGACCATCACGTCCATGCTGTCCCAGCAGGTGTCGGTATCCCAGACGGATTGGGACCTCCGCATAGCGGTGTGTTGCAGGCCTACAGAATGGCTCCCCATGCGGCCACCGGATTTTCCCCTTTCTTTTTAATGTATGGGCGCGAAGTTAACCCTCCTGTGGCGACCCAGCTGAAGCTCTCGGCGCTCCAGGCGAAGTCTAATTTGTCCGAACACGTTAAATTTAACATCGCTCAATTGTCTGAGGCGCGGGAAGCGGCCGTGCAAAATTCTGAACTCCGCCAGAAGGCGAACGAGAGGCTTCGGTTGGGGCGGGTGCAGGTGGTCAAATGGGTACCAGGGGACAGGGCGTGGTTGCACTGTCCTCAGGTGCCGCTGGCAACCTCGTCGAAATTGGTACGGCCGTGGCGGGGGCCAGTGGAGGTCGTGCAGGTTTTGCGGCCGCAATGTGTTCGCGTCAAATGGGGGAGGCGCCGGTGGTATGTGCACCCCTCAAGGTTAAAACCATTCGTCACGCCGCCCCGGGGTTCACACACACACACGCATGGCCAAACGTGTGAGGGTGTCGCCGACTCCCCGTCGTCGCTGCACTCGCCTAACCTGACGCCAACTGTTCCGTCCCCAGGTGAAACAGGAGTGACGGGCCCACGCCCACCAACCCCTCCCGGAGGGGTCGGGGGTCACTCGGCAGCGGAGCCTGACCCTCTTGCACCCGGGCCGTCAACAACCGTCACTGAGCGTGCCGGGACGGGCCCTTGTGACGGACCCGCCGCGAGAACGCGCGCCAAAACGCGCAGACTTTTGTGAGGTCGGCCGTTGGGGGGCCTTGCGGACAAAAGGGGAGGGGTTTTGTGAGGTCGGCCGTTGGGGGGGCCTTGCGGACAAAAGGGGAGGGGTGTTGTGAGGTCGGCCGTTGGGGGGCCTTGCGGACGATGGGAAAGGTGACGTCCGGAGTGTATATATATGTTGGTTTTGGGGTGTTATCCGGGGGGGGGTGCGTCGGGTTATTTTTTTTCTCTCTCTCTCTTCCTCTCGTTGTTCTTGTTGAAGTTTTCTTGTTCTTGTTAAAAATTACGCGAGGCACACACGGGGTTTTTGTGAGGGATGCACCTTTATTCTGATTTTTTTTTTGCAGCCGGGGACGGCTGCGAGCTGTACAGGGGGGGTGATGTAGAGGTGTAATTGCGCATGTCTACGAATGTTGAGGTGTGATTATGCATGGCCACGGATGGCCAACAAACACAAGGGGCGGGGTTACGGCCGTACACAAGGGTGGCGCTCGCACCGACGTCCGCATGTGTATCCCCCACGGGCCCCCCCCTTGGGGGCAAGTCCTATAAAAGGTGATGAGCCGAAAGGCTCGGGAGTCGGACTCAGCTATAACCAGAGAAGACGGAAGACCAGCTAGTGTAGGCCCCAGAGCTCCCCTGGCTCGCTGTCCTTATAAGGGCCGACCAGGGCAAGCCGGTGGCGTGGCCCCGAGAGCCCAGACGAAGCTGGTCTGGTGACTCAGGGAGCCGGGATCCCAGCTTAACCAGCTGGGACAGATAGCCTCCCTAGTTCCCCGTAGTGGAGGAATTGGTATAGGTTAGAGGGGTTAGCTGTCGAGAAATCCCTGTAGCCCAGTGACCTGTAAATAACTGTGTGGTGTAATAAATAAGTGTGCCTCCGATCCTGTCGTCAAGCCTCCATATACTTACTACACAAGC